>NW_025271260.1:0-1389 GCF_018294505.1 Triticum aestivum | reverse complement strand
TTTAAAAAAGAGAGCTCCATCGGATCTAACTGCTCGGCGAGTTCCGAGTTGACGTGAAGATTGCTTTCGATGACCCGAGAAGTCATCGTCGGCGCGGCGGCTGAACAGGCGGTCATAAGAAAACCGCCTAGCCGGAGAGTTTGGCCGATGGCCAAAGCTTCTTTAGCAACAGTGCCATCTTTAAAGACGGGATGAGGCATTGATACGTCTCCAACGTATCTATAATTTTTGATTGCTCCATGCTACTTTATCTACTGTTTTAGGCAATATTGGGCTTTATTATCCACTATTATATTACTTTTGGGACTAACCTATTAACCGGAGGCCCAGCCCTGTCAAAACGGAACGAAATCAACTGGAGAAGTTAATTTTGGAAGGAAACCAACCAGATGGGCTTGGAGTGCATGTCAGGGGATCCTCGGGCTGCTCACGAGGGTGGGGGGCGCGCCCCCTGCCTCGTGGGGCCCCTGTAGCTCCACCGACGTTCTCCTTTCACCCATATATACCGTCGTACCCTAAAACTTCCAGAATAGAAGATTAGATCGAGAGTTCCGCCGCCGCAAGCCTCCAGAACCACCAAAAACCAATCGGGACCCCTTTCCGGCACCCTGCCGGAGGGGGGATCCATCTCCGGTGGCCATCTTCATCATCCCGGCGCTCTCCATGACGAGGAGGGAGTAGTTCACCCTCGGGGCTGAGGGTATGTACCAGTAGCTATGTGTTTGATCTCTCTCTCTCTCTCTCTCTCTCTCTCTCTCTCTCTCTCGTGTTCCTCTATGGCACGATCTTGATGTATCCCGAGCTTTGCTATTGTAGTTGGATCTTATGATGTTTCTGAAGTTTTCTATTAAGTTTTGTGTTGTGAAGTTTTCAAGTTTTGGGTAAAGATTCGATGGACTACGGAATAAGGAGTGGCAAGAGCCTAAGCTTGGGGATGCCCAAGGCACCCTAAGGTAATATTCAAGGATAACCAAGAGCCTAAGCTTGGGGATGCCCCGGAAGGCATCCCCTCCTTCGTCTTCGTTCATCGGTAAATTTACTTGGAGCTATATTTTTATTCACCACATGATATGTGTTTTGCTTGGAGCGTCATGTCATTTTCTTTAGCTTTGCTTGCTGTTTGAATAAAGTATCAAGATCTGAAATTATTAAATGAGAGAGCCATACATAAATTTGAATTTGTTAGAATACTCTATGTGCTTCACTTATATCTTTTGAGCATGATAATATTTGCTCTAGTGCTTCACTTAGATCTTTTAGAGCACGGTGGTGGATTTGTTTTAAAGAAACTTGATCTCTCATGCTTCACGTATATTATTTTGAGAGTCGTTAATAGCATGGTAATTTGCTTAATGTTAATATACTTAGTGTTCAAGATATGTGAAACTT
>NW_025271259.1:0-1389 GCF_018294505.1 Triticum aestivum | reverse complement strand
AATTTGCTGAATTATCAAGCAGTCTAAGAATTTTTCATTTTAGTAAACTGCTATGTAGTTTCTTGGCTGTAGATAGATGCAGTAATGGACAGTGTTAGTGACATGATCATGCCTTCCCTGTTAACAAGCATGAGATGTGGTCTAGTTAACTCACCATCTCAACTGGAATATGCATCTGCAATGGCACTCAATTAGTTGCAATGGCCCAGGTAATTAGCTTAGGCAGCACTCTATTATTATGTCAGGTGCTCACCAAAAGGCCAGACACATACAGGGTTGCCACGTCCACTGTACTTCTTCCTTAGCCCACAAGCTATTGTACTAATTAAGATATACGTACTACTCACAGGAAAAGCAAAGCAAAGAAACCTAGCTCACACATAGGATTCCTGTTACATACTTACATCCTAATTAATCGAACATGCCCATATGAAATGCATAATCTAGTCCCATGTAAGTAATGGGTGTCCCAACACTAATCATGCGTCCCCACATGCATTTAGTCTTACAGTTAGGGTCAGTAACTTAATATAGAGTGAAAGAGATCTGCTGGATATAAGCACATTTTCTCTAGGATAACTAGCTAATTACTACGTAATGTAGGAAACGTAGCACTAATAGCATACCAAACTTATTAGGCACAGTAAATCTAAGATGCCATGTAACTAAACAAAAGGAAAACAACCTCCGGCACATAGTGGCTTGTCAGAGTTATTGTGACTTGGAGGTTCACTTGAGTAGAACATGTTGGTACGAGGCAGCTGGCACAGGAAAACCCTCACGTTGCAATCCAACGAGGCAGTAAGGATCAGCAAAAATTTTTAGTCTCTAGTCTAAAAGCCAACACAGCAGCTACGGGACTTGCTTCACCTTCTACGAGGATTGCCTCGGTTGCGTGTCCATTGTTCGTGTTGGTCTCGATGCAAGCATGCCATCGACGGGCACATGAACATGAACAGAGTGCGGTGGAATGCTGCTGCATTGCTCTCAATCGGAGCATAAATCTACACAGATTCAAACACAATTTAAGATGAAGTTTTCATCCATTTAATTAGTACAAGTTCTGTAAAGAAAACAACAGTCACAATTGCTTCTAGGCACAAAGCAATAACCTGGAGGACAAAGTGCAGGGGATCGCCTCAAAAGACACAGCAACTAGAGTTCCACGAGGGAAAGTTCACGGGATCCAACCACGCCTGGACAAAATATACAAACACCTCACATTAATAGATGCTCCAATCGCATCAAAAATCAAAGTGTGTCGCTTAATATGATGGGCGTTATAGCACGGAACGGGATGCCTCCGTCCTTGCTAGGAAAGAGGTGGCGGAGGAGGAGGCCTAGATGCTTCGGGTTCTCCACGAAACCAAGCATGACTTCCGCTTCTTC
>NW_025271258.1:0-1389 GCF_018294505.1 Triticum aestivum | reverse complement strand
AATGAACGTCGCAAAATTGCGGAATACAGGAAGAGCATCAGATTTGTGTCGTAACGGGAATTTCCAAACAAAGTGACTATAGTCATCAAGCAATGCAATATAAAACTGAAATCTTGATGTACTAGGTAAAGGGGACATCCAAACATCACAATGCACTAACTAAAAAGGAAAATACGACACATGTTCAGAAGAACTAAACGGCAATCTGGTGCTTTTGCCTAGCTGACAAGCCTGACAGGAGCTGGCAAGGAGTCCGATGACGTGCTCAGGACAGTGCCGGAGCGCTAGGCGGAGAGCGTCATGGTTGAGGTGGCCAAGGCGGGCATGCCAGGGTGCGGTGGCGACGGTAGTGAGTGCATGGTGTGGCGAGGATGCGGAGACGGGGTAGAGGTCCCCATCATCATCACATCGGAGGATCACCTTCCTCGTTCTCCGATCCTTGGCAGAGATTCCAACATCATCAAAATCAATATTAACATGGTTATCTTTGGCAAGTTTCTTCACGGAGATAAGATTTTTGATTAGGTGGGGAGAGACTAGTCCCTTCTAAGATAGGGCAAAGGAGGTAATGGGCCAAGGGCCATTACAACGAGCCCATTGCCGTTACATCCCAAGGCAAGAAAGAACAGGGGACCCCTAAAAAAGGATCAAAGAATGGTTGGGATTTCTCTATCAAAAAAAAAAGAAAAGAAATCAAAGAACAGGGTGGATCGCCAACTAGTCGTACCCTTTTTTTTTGAAAAGGTGAATTTTTTCATATCAAGCAGATACCAATTACACCCAGCCTCTACACCAACAAGATGTATAAAAACACCCAAGATACACACAACCCCAAAAAATAAGAATAAGAGAAAAAAGACCCCTGCCACGGTGATCATTCACCCGCGATAGTAGCACTCTAACCACCACCAAAGGCAACACTCAGACTACAAAGAAGTTTCTCCAATAGCAACGCCTTCATGAAGGAAACAATGCACAATTGTTGTCTTTGCCCGACCGAAGATCGTAGGTTTTCACCCTGGAGAAAGACCGTGTTCCCAAAAAATAATGCCTTCAACAAGGCCACAGCCAGGCACAAACTGTATATGCCAGACCTTGGGGTTTCACCCTGGAAAACACGACCCGGTACTCAAAGAAGCACCAGCAACAGAGAAGTCCTCCCATGCTGCCGGCCCCACTTGCGGAAGCTACTACTACAAGTCATGTACGACCAGGCTCACATAATTGGTGTCTAATCTGGACGGGACCATATCCCGCAAGCCAATTCTGAACAACTGCCTGTGAAGCAAACTCTTCGTCAATAGAAGACCCTGCCATCGCCACATATAAATCCTCCAATCACACCATGGCATTCTCCGCATGTGTCCATTCCATGGAAATATTCGTGCA
>NW_025271257.1:0-1389 GCF_018294505.1 Triticum aestivum | reverse complement strand
CGGCAACCGTTGTAGTCAAAAACTCTCAAAGCTTGGATATAGCGATTACCAGGAAGAGTCAAACGCACGATGTAGACTTATGTGGAGCTGGGAAGGCTTATAATATGGTAGCAAAATGGTAAGCAATAATCAATTCAGAGATGCAAAGTTGAATAAACGCTCAACGACGGTACTGTGCTGGTCCTAGGCTAGACCGTGCTAGAGACGCGAGCCTAGAACACTAACAAAATCACGGCGCTGCACGTAAACAAGGGAAAAGCACACTCTGGAATTTTTTTTTCGCTCTTTTTTTTTGCGCTCTTTTTTTTTTGCGCTCCTCTTTTTTTTTGCGAAAAATCACTATAATGGCGAGTGTCTCAAAACTCTTCCCAGGTCAAACTGACAGGATGGGCACAAAATTTTTTGACTATTTTTTTTTCGGAAATCAGGGCAGCGACGACGAAAAAGTGCGACAAAAAATCACTATGATGGCGAGTGTCTCAAAACACTACCCGGGGCCTAAAAATAGGATAGGGAAAAAATATTTTTGGTTGCCGAAATTTTGGCCTAAAAACTGCCCGGGGGTCTCCAGACTTTTTTTTTCTTTTTTCCGAGACCTACTCAGGCAAGGAAACACGAAACGGAAAATATATGGATCTCTAAAACCAACCGAATATGAAAAGAACTCGGATTGGTGGTGGATATATGGCGGTAGGATATGGCAGCGGTGGTGGTATATGGTAGCGGTAGTGGTATATGGATACGGATCGGTGGTGGTATATGGATACGGATTGGTGGTGGTATATGGATACGGATTCAAAGCGGTGGCGGATAAGCAATGGTGGTAGATGGCAAGGCGATGATGATGGTGCGGCGGCGGCGTGACAACTTATGACCAGAACTCGAAACTCTAAAAGACTAGGCTCTAAGACCAGCAACTTGACACGACGATGCAACCGCAAATTCAACAAAGCAAAAACCCTAAAAAGATTATGCAAAGGCTCAGATTGGTTCGGATATGATGAACTAACCCTAATTTTTTTTGTGGCTTTTTCGTGGACTGTAGGTATGAAGAACAGACTCGATCTAAACTACGAAAAACTGTAAAATCTCACCGAGCAACCTGGAAATCTGATACCACTTGATAGAGGCAAAGGTGTCCCGTCTTTCGATGAGATGATGGATATCGCTTTGGTGGAAGTCGACTTTGACGATCCGACTACGAACGTGCGAGGACGTCGCGCCTTAGCAATCGCTAAACCAACTCCGAGAGGTTATCGACCACGCCGGAGCACGATCAACCTGACCACGAGGGTCTGTTTCCTGCGAGCAAACGAAGAACAAGCAAGAAACTGAGATTGCAATCCGGATATTGCGAATATAAGATGAAAGCTTTATTGATCAAGGTGG
>NW_025271256.1:0-1389 GCF_018294505.1 Triticum aestivum | reverse complement strand
TTGCATGTTCAGTTATGCGTGGAAACCGTAGGAAACTTATCCATTGAGGGACAACTTTTCAAATATTTTATTTTGCTCAAAGGCCTCATACTGACACACACATCATAGTTTATTTGCTGGAACCACCTTGCACCTGTACAGAACTACAGCCAACGCAGCAGCATGCCTCGGCCATCCGCCCAAACAAGACGTCCGGCTGGATTTTTCAGTTCCCATGAAAAGCAAAGAAAGGCAAGCCTTTTCCAGAGGAACACGTGTGAAGCCATTCCTCTGAGTCGAACAGTCAGGTAGGATTTTTTTCTTCCAAAGGAACATAGACATATACGATTCCTCAAAAATTCCTACGTATTAGGAGAATGGGAAAGGCGAAGGCCTCATGGGCCCGATAATCCTAGAGGTACATAACTTTACAAAACGTTTTACATAAGCTTCCCAAACACCCCCCTCCCCCCCCCCAAAATGGGTGGAGCCCCTTTCTCCCCTTCTCCAATCACAATTGTCCATGTGGCAGCTTATATTAAAACACGTAATTTTCTTTACGTGGATGTACCATTACTCTCAAGGGCCTGAGCATCCTTTATATAAGGATGGCATGTGGGCATGCATTTTGTTTTCCCAAGTTGTTCTCTCATTTAAAGGTTCTTGGATCAAGGTTCACAAAGTTAGTATTAGAGCCGGTCACCATGGATTTCGCTGCTGCTGACAAGATGTCACCGAGGATACTCCACGTCACGACTCGCGACTTATGGGGCTATATATCTGTCAGGACCCCGACTCAATGCCACACCGATCTAGCATGTAACACCTCATATCACTTTGCGGCCTCACGCACGGTATTCTCACGGGTGTCACCTTACCAGGTCCGGGACCGTTTGCGCCTTTTGGCTCACGTATATGATAGTGTCGCTAGCATCCATATGACAAAGAACCCAGACTGACATGACTAGTCGGGAACCCAAAGTGACGCTAACTTACAGGGACAGGCATATATGACCCAACAACGAACGTGTCAGTCAACAGCTAGTGAATCCGGGCTGTAGCAGCTGGGCTAGCAGGACCCTAGAGAATCTGGGCTGTAGCAGGCTAACAGGACTCCGGTAGACACCGCGTGACATTTCCCCGAAGGGACAGACACAGGAACGAAGAAGGACACATGCCGGCCAGCCTAAGTGTTCCGGAGCAGTAGCAAGCTACCATGGCTCAGTGGAAGCACTAGGAGACATTTCCCGGTAAGAGAGGCTACCAAGTATAAACAACTAGGTTGTCAGATCCCACACATACCAAGCATTTCAATAACATACGCACAATATGCTCGATATGTGCAAATACAACTTGGCATCACAACATGACTCTATGACTCAAGTATTTTATTCAATAGGCTCCGAGGAG
>NW_025271255.1:0-1389 GCF_018294505.1 Triticum aestivum | reverse complement strand
CACTCGACAAATCTATCGTCAGTTGCTATTGTCTGTAAGTGATTTCTTTCTGTAATTTAAGTCTCAAGCTAGCTGTAGTGATCCTTATCATTACCTGTAATTATCCTCACTATATTCTTTTCTGTGGTATTATATGCAGGATGAAGATGTATGAAATGAGAAAAGGTGGACGCTATGGCATTGGGTTCATTGACCCAAACACCGTTAATGAATACACATGGAAAATAGATGAACGCCATCAAAAGGCCGTAGAGGACAGCATGCTAGAGTTCTTGAAGCGCCTCAAATACAATGAAGATATACTACTTCCTTACAACTTCCAGTGAGTCACACTGTCTTGTACTACAAATTCTCTGTTTTTGCCTACTAGCTAGCTACATGTTTTTGCTTACATATGCCCGCTTAATTAAGACATGCAAACGTGTGTGCATGCAGATATCACTGGGTCTTGTGTATCATTAAAGTTGACGCCGGAACAGTTGAAATACTGGACTCACTACTCAAAGAAAAAACTGACTATAACATCTTGTTTGGGATAGTCAACAGGTAATTTCAATCATTATTAACTATATATCTCGGCCTATTTAGTTCGTCATTTCATGATATGAACTATTTAATAACCCCTTTATTCATTTTCTTTTTCGGCAGGCAGGGCTTGGGCAAGGTTCATCAGGGTCACGGACGGCGAATGGAAAGAAAAGCTTAAATGGGGAAGACCCAAGGTAAGTAATTAAGTAGTACTAGCTAGCTAGCTAGCTGCCATCTCTTTAATTATCATGCTTGATTAATTATTATCTGATCAAATTCCATTCTCGTAAAGGCCCTGAAGCAGGCGCAGGGGACTGATCTGTGTGCATTCTGCGTTTGCGAGAACATTCGCATGATGGCGTTCAAAAGGAGCAGATCTCAAAGACAGGAATGGGTACGCTTGTCAAAACACTATTCACAATTTTTACACCATTATCGATATCTAGTCACACAACTAATACACATGCATATTGATCTCCTTCTTAACAGTTTAGAGAGGTGCGGGCGAAGCTCCTAGAAACGGAGCGCGTAGAAGCACTTCAAGAGGAAATAGCGGGATTTTTGCTCGACCAGGTCATGAATCCGAAGGGAGAATACTATTACCCGCTACTGCCCCAATGAAAACCACTTCCAATTGTCATCGTGCTCCGAAGGCACCAATTAGGCTATAATGCCACTGGCTCCGAAGGCAACATGCATATGTAGGAGAAATTGTATATAGCTATACATGTGTGTATGTGTGAATTAATTAATATGATGGTTTGTGAGACATTGATGATATATATATATGCATGATTGGTTCTACTAGAAATTATATATATATATATATATATATATATATATATATATATATATATATAT
>NW_025271254.1:0-1389 GCF_018294505.1 Triticum aestivum | reverse complement strand
AATGGTGTGTCCGAACGTCGTAATCGTACTTTACTAGATATGGTACGATCTATGATGTCTCTTACAGATTTACCGCTATCATTTTGGGGTTATGCTTTAGAGACGGCCGCATTCACGTTAAATAGGGCACCATCAAAATCCGTTGAGACGACGCCTTATGAACTATGGTTTGGCAAGAAACCAAAGTTGTCGTTTCTTAAAGTTTGGGGCTGCGATGCTTATGTGAAAAAGCTTCAACCTGATAAGCTCGAACCCAAATCGGAGAAATGTGTCTTCATAGGATACCCAAAGGAAACTGTTGGGTACACCTTCTATCACAGATCCGAAGGCAAGACATTCGTTGCTAAGAATGGATCATTTCTAGAGAAGGAGTTTCTCTCGAAAGAAGTGAGTGGGAGGAAAGTAGAACTTGACGAGGTAACTGTACCTGCTCCCTTACTGGAAAGTAGTTCATCACAGAAAACTGTTTCAGTGACACCTACACCGGTTAGTGAGGAAGCCAATGGTAATGATCATGAAACTTCAGATCAAGATACTACTGAACCACGTAGATCAACCAGAGTAAGATCCGCGCCAGAGTGGTACGAAAATCCTGTTCTGGAAGTCATGCTACTAGATCATGATGAACCTACGAACTATGAAGAAGCGATGGTGAGCCCAGATTCCGCAAAGTGGCTTGAAGCCATGAAATCTGAGATGGGATCCATGTATGAGAACAAAGTATGGACTTTGGTTGACTTGCCCGATGATCGGCAAGCAATTGAGAATAAATGGATCTTTAAGAAGAAGACTGACGCTGATGGTAATGTTACTCTCTACAAAGCTCGACTTGTCGCAAAAGGTTTTCGGCAAGTTCAAGGGATTGACTACGATGAGACCTTCTCACCCATAGCGATGCTTAAGTCCGTCCGAATCATGTTAGCAATTGCCGCATTTTATGATTATGAAATTTGGCAGATGGATGTCAAAACTGCATTCCTGAATGGATTTCTGGAAGAAGAGTTGTATATGATGCAACCGGAAGGTTTTGTCGATCCAAAGGGAACTAACAAAGTGTGCAAGCTCCAGCGATCCATTTATGGACTGGTGCAAGCCTCTCGGAGTTGGAATAAACGTTTTGATAGTGTGATCAAAGCATTTGGTTTTATACAGACTTTCGGAGAAGCCTGTATTTACAAGAAAGTGAGTGGGAGCTCTGTAGCATTTCTGATATTATATGTGGATGACATATTACTGATTGGAAATGATATAGAATTTCTGGATAGCATAAAGGGATACTTGAATAAAAGTTTTTCAATGAAAGACCTCGGTGAAGCTGCTTACATATTAGGCATTAAGATCTATAGAGATAGATCAAAACGCTTAATTGGACTTTCACAAAGCACATAC
>NW_025271253.1:0-1389 GCF_018294505.1 Triticum aestivum | reverse complement strand
CCACGATCTGATCGTAGAAACTTGATTTTCCTGTCACGTTGATTTTCAACCTCACTCTGAAATTCCTTGAACTTTTCAAAGGTTTCAGACTTGTGTTTCATTAAGTAGATATACCCATACCTACTTAAATCATCAGTGAGGGTGAGAACATAACGATAGCCACCGCGAGCCTCAACACTCATTGGACCGCACACATCGGTATGTATGATTTCCAATAAGTCGGTTGCTCGCTCCATTGTTCCTGAGAACGGAGTCTTGGTCATTTTACCCATAAGGCATGGTTCGCACGTGTCAAATGATTCATAATCAAGAGACTCTAAAAGTCCATCAGCATGGAGCTTCTTCATGCGTTTGACACCTATGTGACCAAGGCGGCAGTGCCACAGGTATGTGGGACTATCATTATTAACCTTACTTCTTTTGGTACTCACATTATGAATATGTGTAGCATCACGTTCGAGATTCATAAAGAATAAACCATTCACCATAGGAGCATGACCATAAAACATATCTCTCAAAAAAATGGAACAACCATTATTCTCAGATTTAAAAGAGTAGCCATCTCGAATTAAACGAGATCCCGATACAATGTTCATGCTCAAAGCTGGCACTAAATAACAATTATTAAGGTTTAAAACTAATCCCAAAGGGAGATGCAGAGGTAGCGTGCCGACGGCGATCACATTGACCTTGGAACCATTCCCGACGCGCATCGTCACCTCGTCCTTTGCCAGTTTCCGCTTATTCCGCAGCCCCTGCTTTGAGTTACAAATGTGAGCAACTGCACCGGTATCAAATACCCAGGAGCTACTACGGGCACTAGTAAGGTACACATCAATTACATGTATATCACATATACCTTTTGTTTTTCCGGCCTTCTTATCCGCTAAGTACTTGGGGCAGTTCCGCTTCCAGTGACCGCTTCCCTTGCAATAAAAGCACTCAGTCTCGGGCTTGGGTCCATTCTTTGGCTTCTTCCCGGCAGCTTGCTTGCCGGGCGCGGCAACCTCCTTGCCGTCCTTCTTGAAGTTCCTTTTACCCTTGCCTTTCTTGAACTTAGTGGTTTTATTGACCATCAACACTTGATGTTCCTTCCTGACTTCTACCTCTGCTGATTTCAGCATAGCAAATACTTCAGGAATGGTCTTTTCCATCCCCTGCATATTGAAGTTCATCACAAAGCTCTTGTAGCTTGGTGGAAGCGACTGGAGGATTCTGTCAATGACCGCATCATCCGGGAGATTAACTCCCAGCTGAGTCAAGCGGTTATGCAACCCAGACATAGTGAGTATGTGCTCACTGACAGAACTGTTTTCCTCCATCTTACAGCTGAAGAATTTGTCGGAGACTTCATATCTCTCGACCCGGGCATGAGCTTGGAAAACCATT
>NW_025271252.1:0-1389 GCF_018294505.1 Triticum aestivum | reverse complement strand
CACAGGGGTCTGGGCCCATCGCCCATAGCACACCTGCACGTTGCGAGGGCGGCCGGAAGCAGAACTAGCCCCCTTAATACAAGAGCAGGCTTACGTTCCAATCCGGCGCGCGCCGCTCCGTCGCTGACGTCTGAAGTGCTTCGGCTGATACCACGACGTCGGGATACCCATAACTACTCCCACGTAGATGGTTAGTGCGTATAGGCTCGTAGCCAGACTCAGATCAAATACCAAGATCTCGTTAAGCGTGTTAAGTGTCCGCGAACGCCGAACAGGGCCAGGCCCACCCGTCTCCTAGGTGGTCTCAACCTGCCCTGTCGCTCCGCCACAAGTAACAGTCGAGGGCCGTCGGGAACCCAGGCCCACCTCTACCGGGATGGAGCCACCTGTCCTTTCAGCCCCCAACTCCGAACAGTATCACAGGTAATGTAACAGTGTAAAGTATATAGTATATGCCCGTGATCACCTCCCGAAGTGATCACAGCCCAGTAGTATAGCATGGCAGACGGACAAGAGTGTAGGGCCACTGATGGAACACTAGCATCCTATACTAAGCATTTAGGATTGCGGGTAAGGTATCAATGACTGTAGCAGCAATGACAGGCTATGCATCAGAATAGGATTAACGGAAAGCAGTAACATGCTACACTACTCTAATGCAAGCAGTATAGAGAAGAGTAGGCGATATCTGGTGATCAAGGGGGGGGCTTGCCTGGTTGCTCTGGCAAGAGAGAGGGGTCGTCAACTCCGTAGTCGAACTGGTCAGCAGCAGCGTCGGTCTCGTAGTCTACCGGAGAGAAGAGGGGGAAGAAATAATGAATACAGAGCAAACAAAGCATCACAACATATAACAAGGCAATACACGGTGTTCGGTGTGCCCTAACGCGGTAGTAGATGATACCGGTGAAGGGGGGGGGAAACATCCGGGAAAGTATTCCCGGTGTTTCGTGTTTTCGGGCAGAGGAGCCGGAGGGGGAAAGTTACGGGTTCGATAGGTTAGGGGGGTGTGGTGGACGAACGGACTGCGTATCCGGAATCGTCTCGTCGTTCTGAGCAACTTTCATGTTGAAAATATTTTAATCCGAGTTACGGATTAAAAGATATGATTTTTAAAAGATTTTAATAATTTTGGAATTTAATTATATATTTAATTAATTCGAAAAAATGTATTTATGACGTCAGCATGATGTCATGCTAACGTCAGCAGTCAACAGGGGTTGACTGAGTCAACCCTGACATGTGGGTCCAGTGGGACCCACCTGTCATTCTCTATTTAGGTTAATTAGGGTTTAGGTTAATCTAATTACAGTTTAATTAAACTAATTAGTTAGTTAGGTTAATGTAATTATGATTAATTAACTTAATTAATTTCTTAATTAATTAATTAAT
>NW_025271251.1:0-1389 GCF_018294505.1 Triticum aestivum | reverse complement strand
ATGGTTTCAGAACTTTGATATGATGATGTTGAGTGTGTACGAAATCCTTTGTCAAATGTCTCAAAATCCTTTTTGAGCATTTACAGCTGTTATGCTGCCGAAATTTTGCTAGAAATTCTAATGCCTTTGCATTATGATTATGCTTTCAGATGGCCACTCGCGACCTTAATCAAGTGGTTCGCCTGACTCGATGCCTAGATGTACCCGGCCATACTGCCAAGTTGGTCAGGGTAATGACTGAGGCTGGATACCGCTGGTATCCTGAGTACACGGTCGAAGAGCAATTCCGAGATTTTAATCAAAGCCAGTATCTCTGCACTGTCAGGATATTTCCATCTTATCCTGGATCTACCGAGCCTCTTCACTGTTCCTATGGACTCGGGGTTACTATTGAGATGGCTGTGCAGGACGCCGCCTACTCCATGATGACCATTATGCGAGTCAGATCTGGTCTATTTTGGGACTCTGATTTCCGGTATATGCCAGGATCACTTCCGGGAGCACAAGGGTATCTCCAGGCTATCTATGCTGACTCCACTCAGGAGGATTCACGGACTCGCACCACTGCTGAGATGCTCGAGGATAAGGACCGTGAAAATCGGGCCTTAAGGTTAGAGCTCTTCAATACCCGTGCTGACCACTGGGCCACTTTGACTCGGTTCGCACCGGCGGTGCAAGCTGGATTCTCAGATATGCGCGATCTCTATCCTGTGAGATCTGCTCTGCCAGACGTGATGGTTTGGCGTGATGTAGGAGGCATCACCCCACCTCGCGGTCCCCGCAGGCCACCGTTTGTTGGTCCAAGGCCTCATCCTAGCCCCTATGGTCCACAAGCTCCGCGAGACCGTCTGTTTTCGGATGATCATGTTGAGCTTCCAGGCTATGGAGGTGACTTTTACGAGGACTACTACGGATCGGTCTGAGTAGTAGGTAGTATCACTAGTTCGCACTAGCTGTGTCATCTATCGTCCCGCGTGACTCGTGGGATATGACCTAGTTGTACTCTTTCCGGAGGTGTAGAAAAATAATGTATAGGAGCTTGGAATGCCTCCGATGAGATGTAATCCTCTTTTCACCGTAATAGTACTTTGTTTGGTCTTGTACTAAACCTTGTATGGTGTGTATGACGATGGAATAAAAGAAGCAGTTTCTGTATCTACCATGTCATACGGATGATCATCTTGCATTCCGAGTTATTCCTTACCTTATGTATCCTATGTCGGAATTTTATCATTCTGACTAAATCATTGTCTTATTTACCTAGGATGGTCAACACGCGCGCTAACCCTGCTTCTCAAGAGCAGGCCGAAGGCAGTGAAGCCAGGAATGAAAATCTGCCTCATCCTCCTTCACTAGCCGAAGTTATGATGGAAGCTGAGAGAAACAAGC
>NW_025271250.1:0-1389 GCF_018294505.1 Triticum aestivum | reverse complement strand
TGCGTGAGGCCGCAAAGTGATATGAGGTGTTACAGGCTAGATCGATGTGGCATTGAGTCGGGGTCCTGACAGCGTTGGTATCAGAGCTTGACTGCCTGTAGGTTTACCAAGCCAAACTGGTCGAAGTTGAGTCTAGAAATGCTTTAGTTATGTAAGGGAATTGATTGTGGGATGGAACGTAAGGCTCTTTTTACTCCTTATACCTTATGCCCTTCTGATCTGAGTCATCTTATCTTTCCTACGGGGATTAAGAACTAGGCTATCTCTTCTTTCTATCAGGATCACGTGTTACTAATCCGTAGACTTATAAGATTGTTGGATTTAAGCCTCAGTCCAGTTCCTACTACTTCGGTATGTCTCTGATGATCTCGAAACCTTGATATTGTGCTTCTGAGTGGTTATGCCACCATTTTTTGTAGCATGTTTCAAATCTTTTTGAGCATTTACAGCCGTTATGCTGTCCGAGTCATCTCAGGTCTCTAAACAGTCTGATGCACTTGCAAATTCCTTCCTCCCGTTTCAATGTTCCTTTGGGCCAGATTAACCACACTAATCAGTGAGTTGAGGTACTCTGTTACCTTGACATATATGTTGGAGCTGGTATTATGACCCTAGGTGTCTCAGGGGATCATCTAGTGGTCTAGCCATGATTTGTGTCCTAGTGTGATGATTCTGGCCTTTATTCTTGAAAGCATTCTGTGATGCTACTTAGTAGTAGGTATTCTACTCCTGGGTTTTGAACCCGAGATTCACCCTACTTACCTCGTGTTGATAGTGTTGCTAGTTCCTTTAGTATATTAGTAACCTTTGCGATAGTCCTCGAGGTCCGTGGTATATCGTTCTTCCAAATACCATGAACTACTTATGGCAGAAGTTCCTCGTTGAACTGAAATATCACAACAGGAGTGCTCTCGATGGGTTCTCCATTCTATATTGTGACTCTGCCAGTCCTACCTCTCTGCATGGCTTATCCGGAAGAAACATGTTGAACTTGGTTCGACATGCTAATCTATGCATCCACAACTCAGAAAATTATATGTTCCTTTGAGTTGTTCTCTTTAGTTGCATTCTGACCCTTGTCTATCAATTGATAGTCAAGAGTATGCGTGCATTCGTTTATCGAGGCCTATTACTCTTGTGGTCCGTCAAGCCATTCTATTCCGGAATAACTAGGAGAAACAAACTCCAGTACCTCATCCATATCCAGGATCGAGTCAAAGAAGTTGTCTTTCGCAGATCAGATGCAATCCAGCTTTTGATTCTATTCTACCCTGGAGTATCACCCCCTTTATGTCAGGATTTTCATGAGAATTGCTCCAGCCCTTGTGAATTCTTGACGTAGTGATACTTCTCGCCATCATTTTCATTTCTCGCTTCCGTGTTGTTGCA
>NW_025271249.1:0-1389 GCF_018294505.1 Triticum aestivum | reverse complement strand
CTCACACTGTGGGGACCACTCGAACTTTTTATCTTTCTTGAGAAGTTCCGTGAGGGGTTTGGCTACTTTGGAGAAGTTTTCAACAAAGCGGCGACAATAGCTGGCTAGACCAAGGAAGCTCCTAACTTGTTTAACGGTTTCAGGTGGAGTCCAATCGAGAACAGCCTGAACTCTCTCGGGATTGACAGCAATGCCCTTACCAGAAATTACGTGGCCTAGGTAGGTCACTTCTGGCAACCAAAATTCACACTTGGAGAACTTGGCATAAAGGCGGTGCTCTCTGAGTTTTTCTAACACAAGTCTAAGATGTTCGGCATGCTCTTCCTCGTTCTTCGAGTAAATAAGAATATCATCGAGGTAAACCACGACGAACTTATCTAAGTACTCCATGAAGATCGAGTTCATCAAGCGGGAGAATGTGGCTGGGGCATTGGTTAGGCCAAAGGACATGACGGTGTACTCGTACTGGCCATAACCAGTGACAAAAGCTGTCTTGGGAATGTCCCCGTTTCTGATCTTAATTTGGTGGTATCCTAACCTCAAATCCATCTTGGAGAAGACTGAGGATCCAGCGAGCTGATCATACAGATCGTTGATCCTGGGGAGCGGATACTTGTTCTTTATCGTGACCAAATTAACGGGACGATAATCTACAACCATCCGGTCCGTACCGTCTTTCTTCTTGACAAAGAGGACGGGGCAAGCCCAAGGAGAAGAACTAGGACGGATGAAACCCTTTTGCAAGGACTCATCAAGTTGTTTCTTAAGCTCGGCTAGTTCTAAGGGTGCCATCTTGTAAGGTCTCCTAGAGATTGGAGTTGTTCCTGGGATAAGATCTATGACGAACTCTACATCTCTGTCAGGGGGAACACCTGGCAGTTCCTCTGGAAAGACATCCGAAAAGTCACGGACTACCGGGATATCTTCAAGGTCTGGAAGAGGGCTGGCATTAAGAGAATAGAGCTGACGCTTTGCAACTCTAGTGGAGACAGTGACTATCTTGCCAGATGGGTGTGTAAGCTGAACAGATCTTGTGTAACAATCAATCTTGGCATGATGAGCTGTCATCCAGTCCATACCCAAGATGATGTTAATATCTGAGGACTTGAGGGCTACAAATGATGCAAGGAATACAAGTCTATCAACAAGGATTTCATTACCATGGCTAATTCTGGTGGTCTGCCATCTAGACCCTGGGGTTTGGATTTCAAGCGGAGTTGGCATATCACAAAATGACATGTCGTGCAAACGAGCATAGCCTTCAGAAATGAAGGAATGAGATGCTCCAGTATCGAATAGAACCGATGCTGGGTGACAATTGACAAGGAGTGTACCAAGAACGACATCCGGATCATCATGAGCGTCTTTAGCTGAGACGTGATGCACACG
>NW_025271248.1:0-1389 GCF_018294505.1 Triticum aestivum | reverse complement strand
GATCAATTGTGTGTCTAGAGGTGCCCCCTGCCCCCGTATATAAAGGAGCAAGGGGGAGGCCGCCGGCCAAGGAGGAGAGGCGCGCCAGGAGGAGTCCTACTCCTACCGGGAGTAGGACTCCCCCCTTTTCCATGTTGGACTAGGAGAGAGAGGGGGAAGAGGTGGAGGGGAGGAAGGAAGGGGGGGGCGCCCCCCTCTCCTTGTCCTATTCGGACTGGGGGGGGGGGGAAGGGGCGCGAGGCCCTGCCCTGGCCTCCTCTCCTCTCTTCCACCCAGGCCCACTAAGGCCCATTAAGTTACCGGGGGGTTCCGGTAACCTCCCGGTACTCCGGAAAAATCCCGATTTCACCCGGAACACTTCCGATGTCCAAACATAGGCTTCCAATATATCAATCTTTATGTCTCGACCATTTCGAGACTCCTCGTCATGTCCGTGATCACATCCGGGACTCCGAACAACCTTCGGTACATCAAAACATATAAACTCATAATATAACTGTCATCGTAACGTTAAGCGTGCGGACCCTACGGGTTCGAGAACTATGTAGACATGACCGAGACACCTCTCCGGTCAATAACCAATAGCGGAACCTGGATGCTCATATTGGTTCCCACATATTCTACGAAGATCTTTATCGGTCAGACCGCATAACAACATACGTTGTTCCCTTTGTCATCGGTATGTTACTTGCCCGAGATTCGATCGTCGGTATCTCGATACCTAGTTCAATCTCGTTACCGGCAAGTCTCTTTACTCGTTCCGTAATACATCATCCCGCAACTAACTCATTAGTCACAATGCTTGCAAGGCTTATAGTGATGTGTATTACGGAGTGGGCCCAGAGATACCTCTCCGACAATCGGAGTGACAAATCCTAATCTCGAAATACACCAACCCAACAAGTACCTTTGGAGACACCTATAGAGCACCTTTATAATCACCCAGTTACGTTGTGATGTTTGGTAGCACACAAAGTGTTCCTCCAGTAAACGGGAGTTGCATAATCTCATAGTCATAGGAACATGTATAAGTCATGAAGAAAGCAATAGCAACATACTAAACGATCGAGTGCTAAGCTAACAGAATGGGTCAAGTCAATCACATCATTCTCCTAATGATGTGATCCCGTTAATCAAATGACAACTCATGTCTATGGCTAGGAAACATAACCATCTTTGATCAACGAGCTAGTCAAGTAGAGGCATACTAGTGACACTCTGTTTGTCTATGTATTCACACATGTATTATGTTTCCGGTTAATACAATTCTAGCATGAATAATAAACATTTATCATGATATAAGGAAATAAATAATAACTTTATTATTGCCTCTAGGGCATATTTCCTTCAGTCTCCCACTTGCACTAGAGTCAATAATCTAGATTACAT
>NW_025271247.1:0-1389 GCF_018294505.1 Triticum aestivum | reverse complement strand
ACATTTCACTCTAGCCCATCACCCAGATGAACCAGACCTGACACGACTCTAAGCATAGCAGGCATAGCAAGGTAGGAACAACACATACACATGGCTCAATCAACTCCTACACATGCTAGTGGGTTTCATCTAGTTACTGTGGCAATGACAGGTCATGCAGAGGAAATGGGTTCAACTACCGTAGCACACAGCAGTTTGAATCGCGTTGTCTTAATGCAGTAAAAGAGAGCAGGAGCGAGAACATGGGATTGTATCGATATGATCAAATGGTTGGTTGCTTGCCTGATGGTTCGATGCACGGATACGGTTCTTCGTTAGGGTAATCACGGTACTCCTCGGAGGCAGAACCTGTCGCAAAGGACATCGATACACAAGCATCACCAAACAATGTGCAACAATATGATGCATGCATGAAACATGGCAATATGAGTGTGTTGGGCTAATGCAACTAAAACGAGAGGGGTTTGAACAAATTTGAATCAAAGATTCAAATTTCAAACTCAAACATGGCCTTTTAAAGTGCTTTTCCTTGTTCTGCTTAAAACATCAATTTAACTTGTTTGATCATGCATGAAAATAGTACAGATGGATAGATTGGACTTTTCTGATCATTTTTCATATATAATTTGTCCAATTTGGAGTTGCAGAATAAAAGTTATGAATTTTTGAAGTTCAAATAATATTCTGGAATTTCCTATATTAGAATAATTCCAGAAAATCATTATTGCGTCAGCCTGACGTCAGTGTGACGTCAGCAGGTCAATGGAACAGGTCTGGGTCAAACCTGACAGTGGGTCCCGCATGTCAGGGTGATTATTTTAATTAAGATTTAATTAAAACTAATCCTGTATAATTAGCAGGGCTGGGCCCCACCTGTCATTGACTCAGGGGAGTCAACCAGGGCCCACCCGGGGTCAAAGTTAAAGCCAGCGACGCCGACGTTTAGCCGCCGGCGAGCCCGACGCGGCGGCGGGAGTGGTTTTGGCCATTTCGGCCACCAAATGGACCGCGGAGACCACCGGAGTGGAGCTGAGGACAAACCGCAGCTCTTGGCGGAGTCCGTTGGGGTCGGGGTGGCCGGAGTCGACGGCGGCGAGCTCGGCTGCGGCCGCCGGGGTTCGGTCGTGCACGGGAACGGGGTTGGAGCTCGAAGTCGAGCGAAGCGAGGCGCTAGGGATGCTCTACGGGGTCTTGCGAACTCGTTGGACTCGCCGGGGTGACCAAATGGTCACCGGAGCTGCGTTGACGGCGAGCTCGGCGACGGCGGAGGTTCGGCCGTGGTGGGGAGGAGGCTACGGTGGGGGAACGAGGGGGAGGAGAGGGGGAAACGGTGGCGTAGCTCACCGCGGTTGCAGTGGGCGTCGAAGCGGGCTCGGGGACGCGCTGGAG
>NW_025271246.1:0-1389 GCF_018294505.1 Triticum aestivum | reverse complement strand
ATTTCCATAGTTGTTGAACCCCAAGATGTGCTTACGTGTTGGTCAACAACACTCGCAGTTTTGGCCGATTCTGGCCCGTTTCATGGACTATTACTCACCGTTTTCGGGTCCCAAAGCGATTTCCATGGTTGTCAAACTCCAAGGTGCACTTACGTGTCAGTCATCAACAATCACAGTTTGGGTCGATTCTGGCCCGTTTCTTGGACTATTACTCTATTTTGGGGTCTCGGAGTCATTTCTATGATTGACGAACCCCGGGGTGCGTTTACGTGTCGGTCATCAACACTCACATATTTGGCCTATTCTAATACGTTCCGTGCACTATTACTCTGCGTTTTGGGGACCCAGAGCGATTTCCACGATTGATGAACCCCGGGGTGCGTTTATGTGTCCGTCGTCAACACTCACAGTTTTGGCCAAATCTAATACGTTCCGTGCACTATTACTCAACGTTTTGGGGACCCAGAGCGATTTCCACGATTGATGAACCCCGGGGTGCGTTTATGTGTCCGTCGTCAACACTCACAGTTTTGGCCAAATCTGACCTGTTTCGTGGACTATTACTCACCGTTTTGGGGTCCCAAAGCGATTTCCATCATTGTCGAACTCCAAGGTGCGCTTACGTGTCGGTCATCAACAATCACAGTTCGGGCCGATTCTGGCCCGTTTCTTGGACTATTACTCTATTTTGGGGTCTCGGAGTTGTTTCCACTATTGACGAACCCTGGGGTCCGTTTACGCGTCGGTCATCAACACTCACATATTCCGCCGATTCTAGTCCATTTTGTGCACTATTACTCAACCTTTTGGGGACCCAGAGCGATTTCCACGATTGATGAACTCTAGGGTGCGTTTATGTGACCATCGTCAACACTTATAGTTTTGTTCAATTCTGACCTACTTCGTGGACTATTACTAACCGTTTTGGGGTCCCAAATAGATTTCCATAGTTTTTGAACCCCAAGGTGCGCTTACGCGTTGGTCATCAACACTCGCAGTTTTGGCCGATTCAGGCCCGTTTCATGGACTATAACTCACCGTTTTGGGGTCCCAAAGCGATTTCCATGGTTGTCGAACTCCAAGGTGCGCTTACGTGTCGGTTATCAACAACCGTAGTTTGGGCCGATTCTGGCCTGTTTCTTGGACTATTACTCTATTTTGGGGTCCCGGAGTCATTTCTATGATTGACTAACCCCGGGGTGCGTTTACGTGTCGGTCATCAACACTCACATATTCGGCCGATTCAAGTCCGTTCCGTGCACTATTACTCAGCGTTTTGGGGTCCCGTAGCGATTTCCATAGTTGTTGAACCCCAAGATGTGCTTACGTGTTGGTCAACAACACTCGCAGTTTTGGCCGATTCTGGCCCGTTTCATGGACTATTACTCA
>NW_025271245.1:0-1389 GCF_018294505.1 Triticum aestivum | reverse complement strand
GATCTACTTATATAGGAGCAAGGGGTGGCGGCCAAGGAGGTGGGAGGACGTCCCAAGGCATCCTAAAACTAAATCTAGGTCGTACAAGGCCAATGGGCCCAAGTGGAGGTGATGTAACACCTTTGGACTTGTAGTTTGACTCGGATTCTGCTGCAGCATCAGATTGTTTCGTCCACAACTCAACGCTCCGGACGAATTTGAAGGTGATTCCAATTGGGTTGGAAAGTGCACGAAATCTAGTTTCCAACAAAAAAAGAATCACCCAATTCGGAGTCCGTATGAAAAACTTGTGTCCGTTTTGAGTCAGGTATGTCTGTGCAGTCCGAATCTGAATCCAGAACGTGAGAGACTTGGACTCTATCTTCTCTTGGGCCAAAAGTGACGTGAGAGAACTTTTTGGACAGCAAATAAACATCTCTTTCTTCCTTATCTTCATATGTGGATTGTACAAATGTCCCATACACCTGCAATTAGACAAAACACAGAAGTGTGTGAAGTATTTTTGTTCTGGATAACATAAATAGATTATTGAATAGTTTGCACTAGAAATCACCTGATAAATATGCATATATGCAATATTTTTGGTCATATCCAAGGTAGTCATGTCCTCATCATCCTCCCCTTCTTGAAATGAAGTCGTCCTCGACGGAAGTCCATCTTCCTCACCCAAATACGGCTTCAAATCTGCAATGTTAAAAGTGGGACTAACCCCAAAATCTGCAGGCAGCTCAAGTTTATATGCATTATCATTTATTTTCTCTAACACCTTAAAGGGACCATCAGCACGTGGCATTAGCTTTGATTTGCGCAAATTAGGAAATCTATCCTTACGCAAATGTAACCAAACAAGATCTCCAGGTGCAAACACAACATGTTTTCTACCCTTATCTCCAGCAAGTTTATATTTAGCATTCATACGCTCAATGTTTTCCTTAGTTAACTCATGAATTTTTAAAATCAATTCAGCACGTTGTTTAGCATCAAAATTAACCTTCTCCGAAGATGGAAGAGGCAACAAATCAATAGGTGCACGAGGTAGGAAACCATACACAACTTCAAAAGGGTACATCTTAGTAGTAGAATGCAATGAACGATTATAAGCAAATTCAATATGAGGCAAGCATTCCTCCCACATTTTCTTATTATTCTTCAAAACAGCCCTAAGCATAGTAGACAACGTTCTATTGACTACTTCAGTTTGTCCATCAGTTTGGGGGTGACAAGTAGTACTAAAAAGCAGTTTAGTCCCCAACTTAGCCCATAAACATCTCCAAAAGTGGCTAAGAAATTTAGTATCACGATCTGAAACAATAGTATTTGGCACACCATGCAAGCGAATAATTTCACGAAAGAACAAATCAGCAACATTAACAGCATCATCGCTTTTAT
>NW_025271244.1:0-1389 GCF_018294505.1 Triticum aestivum | reverse complement strand
CAGACTTGAATCTGCCGAATATGTGAGTGTTGATGACCCACACGTAAGCGCACATTGGAGTTCGACAATCATGGAAATCGCTTTAGGACCCCAAAACGGTGAGTAATAGTCCATGAAACGGGCCAGAATCGGCCAAAACTGGGAGTGTTGATGACCAACTCGTAAGCACACCTTGGGGTTCAACAACTCTGAAAATTGCTTCGGGGCCCCCAAAACGGTGAGTAATAGTCCACGAAACAGGTCGGATTGGGCCAAAACTGTGAGTGTTGATGACGGACACATAAACGCACCCTGGGGTTCATCAATCGTGAAAATCGCTCTGGGTCCCCAAAACGTTGAGTAATAGTGCACGGAACATATTAGAATCGACCGAATATGTGAGTGTTGATGACCGACACGTAAACGCACCCCGGGGTTCTTCAATCGTGGAAATGACTCCGAAACCCCAAAATAGAGTAATAGTCCAAGAAACGGGCCAGAATCGGCCCAAACTATGATTGTTGATGACCGACACGTAAGTGCACCTTGGAGTTTGACAACCATGGAAATCGCTTTGGGACCCAAAAACGGTGAGTAATAGTCCATGAAACGGGCCAGAATCGGCCAAAACTGCGAGTGTTGTTGACCAACACGTAAGCACATCTTGGGGTTCAACAACTATGGAAATCGCTACGGGACCCCAAAACGGTGAGTAATAGTCCGCGAAACAGGTCAGAATTGGCCAAAACTGTGAGTGTTGATGACGGATACATAAACGCACCCCGGGGTTCATCAATCGTGGAAATCGCTCTGGGTCCCCAAAACGTTGAGTAATAGTGCACGGAACGTATTAGAATCGGCCGAATATGTGAGTGTTGATGACCGACACGTAAACGCACCCCGGGGTTCGTCAATCGTGGAAATGACTCCGAGACCCCAAAATAGAGTAATAGTCAAAGAAACGGGCCAGAATCGGCCCAAACTGTGATTGTTGATGACCGACACGTAAGTGCACCTTGGAGTTTGACAACCATGGAAATCGCTTCGGGACCCAAAAACGGTGAGTAATAGTCCATGAAACGGGCCAGAATCGGCCAAAACTGCGAGTGTTGTTGACCAACACGTAAGCACACCTTGGGGTTCAACAACTATGAAAATCGCTTCGGGGCCCCCAAAACGGTGAGTAATAGTCCACGAAACAGGTCAGATTTGGCCAAAACTGTGAGTGTTGACGACGGACACATAAACGCACCCCGGGGTTCATCAATCGTGAAAATCTCTCTGGGTCCCCAAAACGCTGAGTAATAGTGCACGGAACGTATTAGAATAGGCCGAATATGTGAGTGTTGATGACCGACACGTAAACGCACCCCGGGGTTCGTCAATCATGGAAATGACTCCGAGACCCCA
>NW_025271243.1:0-1389 GCF_018294505.1 Triticum aestivum | reverse complement strand
TCTAGAGGGGTCTCTTGCGTCCGACGGAGCGTTTTATCGCTCTATTGTCGGTGCTTTACAGTACCTGACGCTGACCCGCCCCAACCTGCAGTACGCTATCCAACAGGT
Organism: Triticum aestivum; assembly: GCF_018294505.1. NCBI lineage: Eukaryota > Viridiplantae > Streptophyta > Magnoliopsida > Poales > Poaceae > Triticum > Triticum aestivum. The sequence goes on along the minus strand of NW_025271243.1, from coordinate 1,281 downwards.
GTGCCTCCATATGCATGCCCCACGTGGTTCTCATTGGACTCTGGTGAAGCGTATTCTCCGTTACATACGTGGCACCATGTCCTTGGGACTCACCCTGACGGCCTCCGCCTCCACCGACCTCGTGGCCTACTCTGATGCCGACTGGGTTGGCCGCCCCGACATGCAACGCTCTACATCAGGCTACTGCGTCTACCTTGGGCCCTCGTTAATCTCTTGGTCATCGAAGCGGAAGCCCACGGTCTCCCGCTCCAGCGCGAGGCAGAGTATCGCGTCGTGGCTAATGTCGTGGCCGAGTGCTCTTGGATACGTCAGCTGCTCTAGGAGTTGCTTTGTGATGTTCACAAGGCCACTCTTGTCTACTGCGATAACGTCAGCGCGGTCTACCTCTCCGCCAACCCGGTGCACCATGGACGGACGAAGCATATTGAGCTCGATATTTACTTCGTGTGCGAGCAGGTTGCCCTTGGTCGTGTTCGGGTTCTCCATGTGCCGACGACTCAACAGTTTGCTGATGTGATGACTAAGAGATTGCCTACTCCCGTCTTCAAGGAGTTTCGGTCCAGTCTCTGTGTCTCTGGCGACGCTTCAACTGCGGGGGTGTTGAATATGTATTTTGTACTGCATGTGTATTGGAGCTGTGGCCCACCTCCTAGTCTTGTATAGTTGAGGTAAAGGCCTTCCCTTGTATTATATATATGTGCACCAGCACCCCATCAATACAACGTCTATTGTATTGCAAACTTTCCCGTCTACACTTACCGTGACTACCTCTCCTCGTGTCTGAACGCAACTCTGTAACTTGGCCAAACTGTTGGCTCCCTTTAACTAATGTATTCGGGTGGAGATCGTCCTGTGATGATTGTTCAACAACAATTATATAAATAACAAGTAGGGCTAGCTGATATCTCTACTCCTAATGTCTCAGTTGGTAGGTCGCGTTTCGGGTTTTATTTTCGTCCCACCTCACCCGGTCTTTTTTGATACTTCTTTGGTACTTGCTCGCACCTCCCGCTCAGCCGAGACGGTTTATTTTCGTACTCCCTCCCACCTCCCAGGTAGTTCCCTCCACGCAAAAAAAATCGAACCAACCAATCTCTACTCCTAATGGAGCAGTTGGTAGTCTTCGCCGGTCAATTTTCGTCCCACCACTTTCGTCCGGTTTTTTTCATAGGTTAACTGTCGTAGATTTTTTTCGTCGCCTCCCCCACTTCATCGGTTTATTTTCACTTCACCCTCTCACACAACGAAAAAACTGAACGGATCAGAACTTTCCATATTGAC
>NW_025271242.1:0-1389 GCF_018294505.1 Triticum aestivum | reverse complement strand
AAAGTTTTTCAACAAGTTCAAGGTGTTGAATACGATGAGGTTTTCTCACTCGTATCGATGCTTAAGTCTATCTGAATCATGTTAGCAATTGCCACATTTTATGAAATCTGGCAAATGGATGTCAAAACTGCATTCCTTAATGGATTTATTAAAGAAGAGTTGTATATGATGCAACCAGAAGGTTTTGTCAATCCTAAAGGTGCTAACAAAATGTGCAAGCTCCAGCGATCCATCTATGGACTGGTGCAAGCATCTCGGAGTTGGAATATACTCTTTGATAAGTTGATCAAAGCATATAGTTTTATATGGACTTACGATGAAGCCTGTATTTACAATAAAGTGAGTGGGAGCACTACAGCCTTTCTGATTAGTATATGTGAGTGACATATTGTTGATCAGAAATGATGTAGAATTTTTCTGCAAAGCATAAAGGAGTGTTTTAAAGGAGTTCTTTAAAAAGAAAAGACCTCAGTAAAAGCTACTTATATATTGAGCATCAAGATCTATTGAGATAGATCAAGACGCTTGATAAGATTTTCAATGAGTACATACCTTGGCAAGATTTTGAAATAGTTCAAAATGGAACAGTTAAAGAAAGAGTTCTTGCCTGTGTTGCAAAGGTATGAAATTGAGTAAGACTCAAATCCCGACCATAGCAGAAAATAGAAAGAGAATGAAAAGTCATTCCCTATGCCTCAGTCATAGGTTCTATAAAGTATGCTATGCTATGTACCAGACCTATTGTATACCTTGCTCTGTATCTGGCAAGGGAGTACAATAGTGATCTAGGAGTAGATCACTGGACATTGGTCAAGAATATCCTTAGTAAGGACTAAGGAGATGTTTCTCGATTATGGAGGTGATAAAAGAGTTTGTTGTAAAAGTTACATCAGTCCAAACTTTTACACTGATCCAGATGACTCTAAGTCTCAATCTGGATACATATTGAAAGTGGGAGCAATTAGCTAGAGTAGCTCCATGCAGAGCATTGTTGACATAGAAATTTGCAAAATACATGAGGATCTGAATGTGGCAGACCCGTTGACTAAGATTCTCTCACAAGCAAAACATGATCACACCTTAGTACTCCTTGGGTGTTAATCACATAGCAATGTGAACTAGATTACTGAATCTAGTAAACCCTTTGGGTGTTGGTCACATAGCGATGTGAACTATGGGTGTTAATCACATGGTGATGTGAACTATTGCTGTTAAATCACATGGCGATGTGAACTAGATTATTGACTCTAGTGCAAGTGGGAGACTGAAGGAAATATGCCCTAGAGGCAATAATAAAGTTATTATTTATTTCCTTATATCATGATAAATGTTTATTATTCATGCTAGAATTGTATTAACCGGAAACATAATACATGTGTGAATACATAG
>NW_025271241.1:0-1389 GCF_018294505.1 Triticum aestivum | reverse complement strand
TTTTTTCTTTTTGAGCCAGTAGTTGCTAGTTTTCCCATCATTTTTTTACTCAGGGTCGTTTTTAATATAAAGTATCAAGTGATGTTATTTATATGTCCATCGGTAACTCTATTAACTGATGTTATTTTAATATAAAGTATAAAACATACACATAGTGTCAAGTTATTATTAAACTGACCAGAACTTGCAACACACATTTGACCCTGAAAAAACCGGTCAATAATCAATGCTAATGGTTCAACTTAGTACTCTAGTATATTCTACAATTATGAATACATCATCATACTAGAAATCGTTGTTAAGATTTTTGTTTGACTGTATGTTTCAGATATCTCTACCATGGCACTAAAAGATATAAAATATACATAAACACTCACACACACAACACATAATTCACACTATAGTTTATTTAGTAATTGAAAATAATTGATGGGGTTATTTTTATTAAAATTGCAGCAATGCAACAGATATGTAACACTATAACTAATATTTATCAGTTACGTGGTTAACCATGCTAACTAGGTAAATTATACTCGTTAAGACTATAACATCGTAGATTAAACTATACAAAAATATAAATGTTTAGTATAAAATACATTTATTCTCATTTGTCTTTTTCTATGTCAGAGCCCGCCACTCCGCTCTCCATAATTGCACACTAACTGAGTGAATGTAGGCCGGCTGCTGCCCGTGGCGCAGTTTTAAACAAAAAGCTGGTCGGGCCAAGGTAAAGAAAACACAAAATTTTAGTCATTAGGCAGTAGACCGGAGGTCAACTTTAGCGATGTGCTTTATTTCAAGGCCGCTGGAGGAAACTTGTTGCTATTCGTCCTCTTCCGTCTTGGTCTCTTTATGTATTAATTCGGCAAATATGAAAACAGAGACATGAATAATATGAAAATTGTCAGGCAATGCATGCAGCAAATCCTAAACGACGCCTTAAGCAGCAGTTTTCTAACCATTCGACCAACCCACCTGTTCATGTTTACTTAGAGCCTTTTAAACCTTTTTTTCTCATTTCTCAAAAACAGTTTTGTTCAGTTTTGCATTTCATTGAGAAGGCCAATTTGGCTCCCGGGCTCAGCTGCACCCGCGCCGATGAAAAAAAATCAAAACAAATACTAGAAAATTCAAAAAGTTCCAATTTTTTTTGTATGGTAGATAATTTGATGCGTGAGGTTCGCTGCAAAATTCAACTCATTTGGATATTTGAGCATCTCTCGGCAAAAAAGACAAAATTGAGGTCTGTAAAAAAGTTTACTGTTCATGAACTGTTTTGACCTGATTTGTCTTTTTTGCCGAGAGCTGCTCAAATGTCCAAATGAGTTGCAATTTGCAGCGGACCTCACGCAACACATTATCTACTACACACAAAAAATGGTTTTTTTT
>NW_025271240.1:0-1389 GCF_018294505.1 Triticum aestivum | reverse complement strand
ATTCTTCATGTTGTTGGCCTACATCAGAGGTCCATGCAATACAGATGAATTTGCATCTAACTTTTTGAGGCGGTCAATGGACAGAAATCGGTAAAGAAGGGGGATATACACTTTACGAGCGTGATGGCTTTGTGTCTCATGATATAACTATAACGCCAAAAGATATCTCTTGATTTTCTGAAAGCATGCACCGCAGATGCTCGGCGGGTGCACCATGCTGAAAACCAAAAATGCCTGTTGTATTTCGATTTTTAAATCAGAATTGTATGTGCCATGCTTCCCTGCTACCTTTTAGCTCCCATTTAACACACCAAACTTTGACTTCCTTTTTCTTTTGACTCTGGTGATGCATTGAGTTTTTAACTGTAAAATTTATTAAGTTCACACGAAAGGTTCGGGTTAGGAGCATGAGTTTGTCACTGAAACTGAAAGAGTGCCATCTTCTGCACCAACAAAAGAAGATCTCCGAATGTTGGAATTTTGAAAGCATTGCGGCATAATCTGTTAATTCTTCATGTTGTTGGCCTACATCAGAGGTCCATGCAATACAGATGAATTTGCATCTAACTTTTTGAGGCGGTCAATGGACAGAAATCGGTAAAGAAGGGGGATATACACTTTACGAGCGTGATGGCTTTGTGTCTCATGATATAACTATAACGCCAAAAGATATCTCTTGATTTTCTGAAAGCATGCACCGCAGATGCTCGGCGGGTGCACCATGCTGAAAACCAAAAATGCGTGTTGTATTTCGATTTTTAAATAAGAAGTGTATGTGCCATGCTTCCCTGCTACCTTTTAGCTCCCATTTAACACACCAAACTTTGACTTCCTTTTTATTTTGAATCTGGTGATGCATTGAGTTTTTAACTGTAAAATTTCATTAAGTTCACACGAAAGGTTCGGGTTAGGAGCATGAGTTTGTCACTGAAACTGAAAGAGTGCCATCTTCTGCACCAACAAAAGAACATCTCCGAATGTTGGAATTCTGAAAGCATTGAGGCTTAATCTGTTAATTCTTCATGTTGTTGGCCTACATCAGAGGTCCATGCAATACAGATGAATTTGCATCTAACTTTTTGAGGCGGTCAATGGACAGAAATCGGTAAAGAAGGGGGATATACACTTTACGAGCGTGATGGCTTTGTGTCTCATGATATAACTATAACGCCAAAAGATATCTCTTGATTTTCTGAAAGCATGCACCGCAGATGCTCGGCGGGTGCACCATGCTGAAAACCAAAAATGCCTGTTGTATTTCGATTTTTAAATCAGAATTGTATGTGCCATGCTTCCCTGCTACCTTTTAGCTCCCATTTAACACACCAAACTTTGACTTCCTTTTTCTTTTGACTCTGGTGATGCATTGAGTTTTTAACTGTAAAATTT
>NW_025271239.1:0-1389 GCF_018294505.1 Triticum aestivum | reverse complement strand
GATAAACAGCATGATAGCACTTAAAAAGCAACAAGCAACAATGCTACAGCACTCCACCATAGCAACAAAGCATATGGCAGTAATCTAATGGAGATGCTTGACAAAAGATAAACAGTGAGCTACGGCTAGATCACAACATATCAAGCTCAAACAAGCATGGCAAAAGTGCAAAAGATAACAGGTTCACAGACTTAGCGAAAAACTGGACATAGCAGAAGACAGCATCAGGTAGCAATGTTCAGAGCACGAAATCAACATGCTAGAGGAACTTAACGTAGCAAAACAAGGCATGGCAGTGTTCTACTAAATGCATATGACAAAAGTCCCTTACTGACCATAAGCCAAAAAGGACCAGAAGATATGATGGCAAGCATGTAAACATAGCAAGTTTCGTCATCAGGTTTCAGACTTGGCAGAAAACAGAGCATGGCAGAAATAAAAATATGTAGGCCTCTTTGTGAGCTTGATGCACTCACTACAGAGCAATTCACTATAAACCAAGCACACCTACAGCAAGATGGCATGTTTAAGAAGCTATCCATGCCAAGAACAAAAGCATAGCATGTATGGATCAACTACAATAAGCTTGGCAAAATTGCATATCATGTTGAGAATCTGCCAGAAATATTTTATAGCAAAAGTAGAGCAAGATTGCGTCATGCTATGGCACTCCATAATTTCAAACAAGGGCAGGAATGGATGAATTACAACTATAGCTACAAAACATCCTTACTGAACATCCCCAAAATATGCTTGGATCTCTCTGTAGCATCAAGTTTACATGGCAACAAAATAACAGCAGACAAGGACTTAGAGATTTCTCTAAGTCCCTGAAATCAGAAACATTACGGAGCCTACTTTGCATGCTTGTGCTAGTAACTATAGAGATCACAAAAATACATGGCATACACCCTTGGAAAGATGGCATGGCATACTTCAAAACACATGTAGAGCTCATGCCCATAAGATGCACAGATTAAAAGATATAAAAATGACAAATCTCCAAGCTCTGATAAGAACCAGAGAATAACAGGAACTAGCCCTCTTCCAACAGAGATTTGGGCATCAAGATGACCTCTAATGAATATTGTGCAATTGAAAAAAATGAAGAGCATCGCGAGACGAACAATTTGACATATTACACGCGCGAATCGGAGCTACATGCAAGGAGTTATGGCATCACGAACAAGTGCACATGCTGTAGATTATCCCAGACTTAGGAAAAAACGGGGATACGGGAGTCAACCTCTACAGTGTGGATCTGGATCGGGAGCAACAGGAGCTCGAGGAGCTCGCCGGCTCGGGCCCGAGCTCGGCCGGAGCGGGCGCCGGAGGAGGAGAGGGAGGCCGGCCGGGGCTCGGGCTCCGGCGGGCGCGGCGGTCGGCGTG
>NW_025271238.1:0-1389 GCF_018294505.1 Triticum aestivum | reverse complement strand
AAAAAAATGGAAGATAATTATGATAGCTTGTTACATGGGAAACACATACCTATTTGAGGCCCCTCACCAACAATGTGTGTTTATTTACTCCTTTCTTGTTGCCTACCTTTGTTTTGCTAATCTGGTTCGTCCAATCTTGGGTGATATACTGCATTTGTTGGGATATACACATGTGTGTCTTCTCCTTTACCTAACCTCTCAATGTTGTAAGACTAATCAACAACATCGAAAAAATCAAAAACTATAATGATGATTAGTTATGGCTTGAACAGGGCATTCAGTAAGTAAGATGACATTGATGATAAAGAGGACGTAAAATGCAACTATAATTCAAAACATATGACATAATATGATTGAATTAATGATGTCTGCAAGTACAATTTGGCTTAGAAGCCAATTATTTTCGTAGGTTTGTGCATACCTATGTCCAAAAGCACGGAGAACAGGACAATCTTTGGACTCAAGCACGAAGAACGAAAGAGGCTCACTTGGCATAAATTTGATATAGCTCTATTTTGAAGGCTTCATACTAACTTCCTACGTATAAAACATATTGACAATGAGAAAGGACATCTCTAAGATTTTCTGAACTTAACAGGTATGTTACAGAAATCGTGCTACCAAAATATTTTCTTATTTTTTTACATGATCCGCAATAGTCTTTAAATCATATTCAAATGTAAATCACTAAAAAATCGATATGTAGAAATGCCATGATAAAATGTGATTAGCCTTAATTAATTACATCATAAAGATTGCATTGGTTCAACTCACTTGCAACCTGTTTGCATTATCATCGAATACCTTTTTGACATGACAAAACAAATATTTGCAGAATCAACATGAGAAGAGGATTATTTTTAGCCGACTAATGTGGCCCTGGGATGATGTTGGTATTGTTGCTCAAATCGAAATAAATAATAGTAAGAATGGTAAAAGAATAATCAGTGTCCAAAAATCCATAATCATCAATCTAAATGAAGTGCAGCCGCATCAACCGTCCAATCAAATATATATCCAATGAAAAGAGAATTTAGTGTTTGATAGAGGCCTGCCTATGATGCAGATGAACGACTGAATCTTGTGTAAGGGACAACGTCCCCAAAGGTCAGGAAATAAGGGGAAGCCGAATGGAAAAATATAAGAATATCTCCTTCCCATAGCTTGCACCAATGTTTGGCAGTTAGAGATGAAGTTTGGTTCGTGAACTCAATACTCCAATGCCTCCTGCAATGACCTGCGAAATGTTCTGGGAAGCCTTCACGGCCACATCAGAGTACAAAAATTGGTCCCTTGTCAACTCTATTCCAGTCGAAGAGTGATTTTCCTATTACTTGTTTACAGTCATCAATGTACTAATACTAATTGCCTACTCAAAAACAAAATGCT
>NW_025271237.1:0-1389 GCF_018294505.1 Triticum aestivum | reverse complement strand
GATGATGGAGATCATGGTGTCATGCCGGTGATGATGATGAACATGGCGCCCCGAAGATGGAGATCAAAAGGAGCAAAATGATATTGGCCATATCATGTCACTATTTGATTGCATGTGATGTTTATCATGTTTTACATCTTATTTGCTTAGAACGACGGTAGCATAAATAAGATGATCCCTCGCTAAAATTTCAAGAAAGTGTTTCCCCTAACTGTGCACCGTTGCGAAGGTTCGTTGTTCCGAAGCACCACGTGATGATCGGGTGTGATAGGTTCTAACGTTCGCATACAACGGGTGTAAGCCAGCACTAGTAGAAAAGGGGGCTTTTGTCCCGGTTGGTAAGGGCCTTTAGTCCCGGTTTTTGAACCGGGACTAAAGGGTCGTTACTAATGCCTCCCCCCTTTAGTCCCGGTTTGAACCGGGACTAAAGGCCGCGGCCACGTGGAGCTCCACCTTTAGGTTACCAACCGGGACTAAAGGAAATTTTATGATTTTTTTTGAATTTTTTTTTTGAATTTTGACTTGCATGTCGATGAGTATGACAACCGGCAGGAGCCATAGGAGTTGTCTTAATTTATTTATGACCTGCGTGTCAACTGAAACGTCATGTAATTACTTTACTTTATTGCTAACCGTTAGCCATAGTAGTAGAAGTAATAGTTGGCGAGACAACTTCATGAAGACACGATGATGGAGATCATGGTGTCATGCCGGTGATGATGATGAACATGGCGCCCCGAAGATGGAGATCAAAAGGAGCAAAATGATATTGGCCATATCATGTCACTATTTGATTGCATGTGATGTTTATCATGTTTTACATCTTATTTGCTTAGAACGACGGTAGCATAAATAAGATGATCCCTCGCTAAAATTTCAAGAAAGTGTTTCCCCTAACTGTGCACCGTTGCGAAGGTTCGTTGTTCGGAAGCACCACGTGATGATCGGGTGTGATAGGTTCTAACGTTCGCATACAACGGGTGTAAGCCAACACTAGTAGAAAAGGGGGCTTTTGTCCCGGTTGGTAAGGGCCTTTAGTCCCGGTTTTTGAACCGGGACTAAAGGGCCGTTACTAATGCCTCCCCCCTTTAGTCCCGGTTTGAACCGGGACTAAAGGCCGCGGCCACGTGGAGCTCCACCTTTAGGTTACCAACCGGGACTAAAGGAAATTTTATGATTTTTTTTTGAAATTTTTTTTTGAATTTTGACTTGCATGTCGATGAGTATGACAACCGGCAGGAGCCATAGGAGTTGTCTTAATTTATTTATGACCTGCGTGTCAACTGAAACGTCATGTAATTACTTTACTTTATTGCTAACCGTTAGCCATAGTAGTAGAAGTAATAGTTGGCGAGACAACTTCATGAAGACACGATGATGGAGATCATG
>NW_025271236.1:0-1389 GCF_018294505.1 Triticum aestivum | reverse complement strand
TTTTGGGGCACGTGAGACCTCGATATGTATGGATCGACCTATGCCTGTGCTTATTTATTTATTGGTTGTGTGTACCGACCTCAGATACCTGGTTTCGGCTTTGCTTCCACTGAAACCGGACTCGAGTCCTACTTGACTTTGTTGTGTATTTTATTTTTTTGAGAGAGAGTTTGTTCTGATTTCGGATAGAGCAGGGGTGTACAGATTTTTGTTTCGGAGAGATCTTCGCCAACGCTGACCATCAGGCCGCCGCCGCAGTCCTGTGAAAATCCTATACGTATTCTAACAACTCCGGGTACGCCTACCTCCGCAAGCTCGTCGTGGAACCGGTCGAGGTGCCGCCAGTGGGCAGAGCTGAGCGCGCCTGCTCGCCCGCGCCGATGCGGCCGGCGTCGGAAGTCGGATCCGCCTCTATACGTGTGGTCATTGCGGCTGTGGCCCGCAGTGCTCCACGGTGAACGAAGCTAGTGATGAGGACGTGAACGAGGTGGTCTTCGCCGCCTCGGCCAGCACAAGGCGTCGCGCTCAGGCAGACATGCTGCTTCTGGCCTTTAACATCCCAAATCATACTGTTGGAAACGATTGTTTTGGCAATGCTTCACTTGAACGGTGCAAAACGCACGTATATATGGAGTACAAAGTGGGCCACAACCTCAACTATACGAAGACTAGGAGGTGGGCCAGACTATACAATAGACATGCACACACCATATATTCAACACCCCCCCGCAGTCGAAGCGTCGCCGGAGACGCAAAGACTGGACCTGAACTCCTCGAAAACAGAAGTAGGCAGTCCCTTCGTCATGACGTCGGCGAACTGCTGCGCCGTTAGGATGTGGAGGACCCGGATGCGCCCGAGAGCCACCTGCTCACGAACGAAGTGTATATCGAGCTCAATATGCTTCGTTCGACGATGATGGACCGGGTTGGCGAGAGGTAAACGGCGGAGACGTTGTCACAGTAGACGAGCGTAGCCTTGTGAACATCACAAAGCAACTCCTGAAGCAGCTGACGGAGCCAAGAGCATTCAGCAACGGCGTTAGCCACTGCTCGATACTCAGCCTCGGCACTCGAGCGGGAGACGGTGGGCTGTCGCTTGGAAGACCAAGAGATCAGGGACGGCCCTAGGTAGACACAGTACCCCGAGGTGGAGTGCCGTGTGTCCCGGCAGCCAGCCTAGTCCGCATCAGAGTAGGCGACGAGGTCGGTGGAGGTGGAGGCCATCAGCGTAAGTCCCAAGGACTAGGTGCCGCGTATATATCGGAGGATACGCTTCACCAGAGTCCAGTGAGAGTCGCGCAGAGCGTGCATGTGAAGACAGACCTGCTGAACGGCATACTGCAAGTCGGGGCGCGTCAGGGTCAGGTACTGCAGGGCGAGCGGTAGAAG
>NW_025271235.1:0-1389 GCF_018294505.1 Triticum aestivum | reverse complement strand
TTATTTTTCTTGGGAACTTGGCCACATATAATGACACAATGCGAAAGTTTCCCAATTTTTTAATTTTTTTTAATTTTTTATGCCCGTTTCAAAATGCGGTCAAAATGGCGGGCTTGACCGTTCCTAGCTAGTGGTCGAATCTTGGAAAACTTTTGGTGTTTCTCTGATTAAATAGATACTTATGTACCTAGAAATGATTTTTTGTAAAAAATAAATAGCAAACTATGAGGCAGCTGTAGTTCAAATTTGACCCGCTTCCATCTGAATCGGCGGAAATTTGTCTTTTTCACGAGAGGTGGATCAAAACTTTTTACACCCAACCATTTTGTCAATTGTGCATTAAATATGTCCTAGTATTTTAAAAAATTGATTTGGTCCAATTTTGCAACAATTATTTGGTAGTTCCTACACAAAGAAACCTCCTTTCGGGCACTCGGAAAATGAAAATTGGTTTTTTCGTCCAAAGAAAATGAAAACTTCCTTAGGCAACATTGTTTGCCATTCCAATATGCACCCTTGTGCACAATATGAGATCATTTGAACAAACTATGCCACGAATGTGGCCATAAGATTGATCATTTGGCTTGAAAGCCATGAATCTTCAGAGATGATAGCTCATTTCTGAGAACACTTTTTTAAAATAATTGCCGTATTACAAGTTTGTTATTTGTCTTGGGAACTTGGCCACATATAATGACACAATGCGAAGGTTTCCCAATTTTTTGATTTTTTTTGAACTTTTTATGCCCGTTTCAAAATGCGGTCAAAACGGCGGGCTTGACCGTTCCTAGCTAGTGGTTGAATCTTGGAAAACTTTTGGTGTTCCTCTGATTAAATAGATACTTATGTACCTAGAAATGATTTTTGTAAAAAATAAATAGCAAACTAAGAGGCAGCCGCAGTTCAAATTTGACCCGCTTCAACTTGAATCGCCGGAAATTTGTCTTTTTCACGAGAGGTGGATCAAAACTTTTTACACCCAACCATTTTGTCAATTGTGCATTAAATATGTCCTAGTATTTTAGAAAATTGATTTGGTCCAATTTTGCAACAATTATTTGGTAGTTCCTTCACAAAAAAACCTCCTTTCGGGCACTCGGAAAATGAAAAATGGTTTTTTCGTCCAAAGAAAATGAAAACTTCCTTAGGCAAAATTGTTTGCCATTCCAATATGCACCCTTGTGCACAATATGAGATCATTTGAACAAACTATGCCACGAATGTGGCCATAAGATTGATCATTTGGCTTGAAAGCCATGAATCTGCAGAGATGATAGCTCATTTCTGAGAACACTTTTTTAAAATAATTGCCGTATTACAAGTTTGTTATTTTTCTTGGGAACTTGGCCACATATAATGACACAATGCGAAGGTTTCCCAATTTTTTGA
>NW_025271234.1:0-1389 GCF_018294505.1 Triticum aestivum | reverse complement strand
GGGGGAGAAACAGTAAATACATAGCAAGCAAGTGCATAACAGGACAACAGGCAGAGCTAGACGCGCTCTAACGCGGTATGAGGTGATACCGGTGAAGGGGGGAAACATCCGGGAAAGTATCCCCGGTGTTTCACGTTTTCGGACAGATGAACCGGAGATGAAATGTTGTAGGTCCACTATGCTAAGGACGCGTGGCGGACGAACGGACTGCGTATTCGGATTCGTCTCGTCGTTCTGAGCAACTTTCATGTAGAAAGTATTTTCATCCGAGTTACGGATTATTTTATATGATTTTCTAAAGATTTAATCATTTTCTGAATTTTAATTAATTATTTAATTCAACATTATCCAAAACAGTGTTGCGATGACATCAGCATGACACCATGCTGACGTCAGCAGTCATCTGACACGTGGGTCCCACATGTCATAGACAGGTTAGGGTAATTAGGGTTAACTAATTAATTAACTATTAATTAAACTAATTAATTAGATTAATTTAAACAAGATTAGTTAACTTAATTAATTAAATTTATTTTTATTATTTGTTTTAATTTTAATTTTTTCCTTTTTTCTTTTCGTTCTCAGGGTGTGGGCCCCGTTTGTCCTTGGCCCAGAGGCCATACAGGGCGTGGGCGACGGGTTACGGGCGCTGGCGCCCAGCCCGATTGGGCTTACACCCAGATCGAAGGGGGGAAGCCGCCGGCCACGGGCACGGCGCGGCCGGCCGCCTGAGGCGGCAGTGGCGAGGCGAGGCAGCGCGCGGGCGCGGTGGGGTGACCAGGGGAGGCGCAACGCGAGGGAGGCACGGCGAGCGGTCGGGCGGCTACGAGCGAGCCGGGACGACGAGGACAGGGGTGGGGCGACGATGCACGGGACGCAGGTGCGGGCGCAGTGACCGCTCGGAGCTCGCGGCCCCGGTCAGGAGCACGGGCGACGGGGACGGGGAGAGAGGGAGGAGGGGGCGCACCCCCATTGTAGTCGAACGGGTCGGCGAGGCTCGACGAAGCCGACGCGGGAGAGGTGAGGAGGCGAGGCGACGGGGTCCGGCGCGTCGAGGCGGCGAGGGCGTCGAGCGAGGCGACGCCATGGAGGAGGACGAAGGCGCGGCGGGGCGGCGATGCATCAGGGTCGGGCGACAGGGCGGCAGCGTCGGAGGACGTGGAGGCGCGAGAGGAAGTGAGTCGCGAGGAGGAGGCCGGAGGGCGGCGCTCGGCGCCGGCGGGCAGCGACTGTCCTTGGGCGCGGGCGCTCCGAGAGGAGGGGAGCGAACAGGGGCGCCCCTCCTCTGTGCGTATGCGTGTGTGTGTGTGGCCTTCGTGGGTGACGGCGTGGGGAGGGAAGGAGGGAGAGTGGGGGATCGTGGGGGAATCGGGGTGTAGTGGGCTAGGG
>NW_025271233.1:0-1389 GCF_018294505.1 Triticum aestivum | reverse complement strand
GAGGTAAAGATTTATATATAGGAAGTCCTGTTTCGGCCATCGGGACAAGTTTCGGGGTCATCGGTATTGTACCGGGACCACCGGAAGGGTCCCGGGGGCCCACCGGGTGGGGCCACCTGCCCCGGGGGGCCACATGGGCTGTAGGGGGTGCGCCTTGGCCTACATGGGCCAAGGGCACCAGCCCCAAGAGGCCCATGCGCCAAGAGAAGGAAAAAAAGGGAGAGTCCTAAAGGGGGAAGGCACCTCCGAGGTGCCTTGGGGAGGATGGACTCCTCCCCATCCTTAGCCGCACCCCTTCCTTGGAGGAGGGGGCAAGGCTGCGCCTCCCCCCTCTCCCTTGGCCCTATATATAGTGGGGAAAAGGAGGAGCAATCATACCCAAGGCCTTTGGTTGCCTCCCTCTCCCTCCCGTGACACATCTCCTCTCCCGTAGGTGCTCGGCGAAGCCCTGCGGGATTGCCACGCTCCTCCATCACCACCACGCCGTTGTGCTGCTGCTAGATGGAGTCTTCCTCAACCTCTCCCTCTCTCCTTGCTGGATCAAGGCGTGGGAGACGTCACCGGGCTGTACGTGTGTTGAACGCGGAGGTGCCGTTCGTTCGGCACTTGATCATCGGTGATCTGAATCACGACGAGTACGACTCCATCAACCCCGTTCACTTGAACGCTTCCGCTTAGCGATCTACAAGGGTATGTAGATGCACTCTCCTTCTACTCGTTGCTGGTCTCTCCATAGATAGATCTTGGTGTTTCGTAGGAAAATTTTGAATTTCTGCTACGTTCCCCAACAGTGGCATCATGAGCTAGGTCTATTGCGTAGATTCTTTGCACGAGTAGAACACAAAGTAGTTGTGGGCGTTGATGTTGTTCAATATGCTTACCGTTACTAGTCCAATCTTGTTTCGACGGTATTGTGGGATGAAGCGGCTCGGACCGACCTTACACGTACTCTTACGTGAGACAGGTTCCACCGATTGACATGCACTTGGTGCATAAGGTGGCTAGCGGGTGCCAGTCTCTCCCACTTTAGTCGGAACGGATTCGATGAAAAGGGTCCTTATGAAGGGTAAATAGCAATTGGCATATCACGTTGTGGTTTTGCGTAGGTAAGAAATGTTCTTGCTAGAAACCCATAGCAGCCACGTAAAACATGCAAACAACAATTAGAGGACGTCTAACTTGTTTTTGCAGGGTATGCTATGTGATGTGATATGGCCAAAAGGATGTGATGAATGATATATGTGATGTATGAGATTGATCATGTTCTTGTAATAGGATTCACGACTTGCATGTCGATGAGTATGACAACCGGCAGGAGCCATAGGAGTTGTCTTTATTTTTTGTATGACCTGCGTGTCATTGAAGAACGCCATGTAAACTACTTTACTT
>NW_025271232.1:0-1389 GCF_018294505.1 Triticum aestivum | reverse complement strand
TCTGGTTGCTCTCTCTAGTTGTGAACGTTGTGCGCCATGTTCTTGCTAAGTGCAAGGGATTGTGTTGTCTAGTCATCTGCAGTTACGGGTTGTGGGGCTATCAATTGGGTATATTTTTTAATTTGATTGACTTTTTGTACATCCCCAGTTTCTTTATTGCTGGGTTATTTGCTGAAAAGAACTGTTTTGCTGTGAACACGTCATGGCACTAGCAGAGTGTTGCCAATAACTAGATGATGTATTGATACGTCCATTTTGCATCATGCTTTTATGATCATATTTATTGCATTATGGGCTGTTATTTCACGTTATGTCACGATACTTATGGCTATTCTCTCTTATTTTACAAGGTTTACATGAAGAGGGAGAATGCCGGCAGCTGGAATTCTGGGCTGGAAAAGGAGCAAATATTGGAGGACTATTCTGCGCAACTCCAAAAGTCCTGAAACTCCACGGAATACCTTAGAATAAATAAAGAAAAATTGTCGCCAAAGATGAAGGCCAGGGGGCGCACTCCCTGCTCACGAGGGTGGGGGGCGCCCCCTGGGCGCGCCCCCTACCTCGTGGCACCCCTGGTGTCTCTCCGACGCCCATATTCTCTTATATGAAGTCTTTCGATGAGAAAAAAATCAGAGAGAACCTTTCGGGACGAGACTCCGCCACCATGAGGCGAAACCTTGGCGGAACCAATCTAGGGCTCTGACGAAGCTTTTCTGCCGGGGACACTTCCCTCCGGGAGGGGGAAATCGTCATCATCATCATCACCAATGCTCCTCTCATCGGGAGAGGGCAATCTCCATCAACATCTTCACTAGCACCATCTCATCTCCAAACCCTAGTTCATCTCTTGTATCCAATTCTTGTCTCCAAGTCCGGGATTGGTGCTAGTGGTTTGCTAGTAGTGTTGATTACTCTTTGTAGTTGATGCTAGTTGGTTTATTTGGTGGAAGATTATATGTTCAGATCCTATATGCACATTATTACCCCTCTGATTATGAACATGAATATGCTTTGTGAGTAGTTACGTTTGTTCCTGAGGACAAGGGAGAAGTCTTGCTATTAGTAGTCATGTGAATTTGGTATTCGTTCGATATTTTGATAAGATGTATGTTGTCTAACCTCTAGTGGTGTTATGTGAACATAGACTACATAACACTTCACCATTATTTGGGCCTAGAGGAAGGCATTGGGAAGTAATAAGTAGATGGGTTGCTAGAGTGACAGAAGCTTAAACCCTAGTTTACGCGTTGCTTCATAAGGGGCTGATTTGGATCCACATGTTTCATGCTATGGTTAGGTTTACCTTAATACCTTTGTTGTAGTTGCGGATGCTTGCAATAGAGGTTAATCATAAGAGGGATGCTTGTCCAAGTAAGGGCAGTACCCAAG
>NW_025271231.1:0-1389 GCF_018294505.1 Triticum aestivum | reverse complement strand
TTTGTATCATTCCGTACTCATAACAGATCTTCTCGAATAAAATGCAGCACTTTTTGCCCATAATTGCATTACATTATATATATATATATGTTCATTTACGACATGTTGCATTCGTACATTTTGGTACGGCCAAATACACCAGGGGCTTATGTTCCCCGCTTTATGGTGTGATAAAGTCCGCACACTTTCTCAAGTGCAGCACCCCGAACTTATAGCATTATATGAATCGACTCCGAATCATGTCTTGGGTCAATAGTTGGGTTTGCCCGGCTCCCATGTTTGGCACCTTACGTTTCCGTTCTATCGGCTAAGGTAGCACTGGGAGAACCACTGCGATTGCGCCCCGGTTAAGCCGGGTTAACGCCTCAGTGGAGAAAGCTAAAACTGACTGTCATGATAAGGCGAGAGACTGGTCGCTATTCGAGAGGTCCTTTCGGGTCCTTAAAGACCTATGCCGCTTTGAGCGAAGTTCCGGATAATGTCCGACGAAGGCGTGGATAGCGCCCCTAATTCGGTCTTTCGAATACTAGGGGCTTCGCCGAAATTTAAAATTATAGAATTCTATGGCTAAGTGAGAGTGTTCAAGCACTATAAGTCCGGTTGCCTTGTTCGTTGTGTTGAGCGCCTCCCTAGATGGACCCAAAAATGGGAACAAGAGTGCTCAAGTTTATCCCGAACACCCCAGCACTCGTGGCATGGGGGCTGAAGCCGACGACTTGCCATCTCTCAGATTTAATAATCGGCTGCACAGAAGGTAATATTTTAAATTAACAAACGTTGCTTAGCGCATATGAACAAAGTTTTCAGCGCACAAGATAACACATTGCGAATTTACTTAATAATTACATCCCTGGGGCACTCATCCACAATCTTGCGGGCACCCTTCAGGGCAGTCCTATAGTACATTTCGGGCGTACAATATTTCTTGCCCGCTGGTTGCGCGTCAGTGATTAGCTTCTCCGCATCCAGCTTGCCCCAATGCACCTTTGCGTGGGCAAGGGCCCGACGAGCACCTTCAATACAGGCGGAGCGCTTGATAACCTCCACCCAGGGGCACGCATCCACCAACCGTCGCACGAGGCCGAAGTAGCTCCCAAGCATGGCCTCTCCAGGCCACAGCCGGACTATGAGGCCCTTCATGGCCTGCTCGGCCGCCTTGTGGAGCTCGACCAGCTGCTTCAGCTGGTCGCTAGGGCGCACCGGATGGCCGGCCTCAGCATACTGAGACCAGAAGACCTTCTCCGTTGAGATCCCCTCCTCGGCTCGATAGAATGTGGCGGCATCAGATACACTGCGAGGCAGATCTGCAAATGCCCCTGGAGAGCTCCGAATACGGGTAAGTAACACGTAATTTACATTCACATGCTTGCTTTGCATGAAAAATGCCTT
>NW_025271230.1:0-1389 GCF_018294505.1 Triticum aestivum | reverse complement strand
TTCATCAATCGTGGAAATCGCTCCAAGACCTCAAAATGGTGAGTAATAGTCCATGAAATGCGCCAAAATCGGCCAAAACTGCAAGTGTTGATGACCTACACGTAAACGCACCTCGGGGATCATTAATCGTGGAAATCGCTCCAGGACCTCAAAAAGGTGAGCAATAGCCCATGAGACGGGACGAATTAGCCAAAACGGCGAGTGTCGATGACCTGCACGTAAGCACGTAATAGGACCTTGTAGTTCAACAAGCAAGGAAATCGCACAGGGACACCAAAATGGTGAGTAATAGCCCATGAAACGGGACAGAATCGGGCAAAACGGAGAGTGTTGATGAATGACACGTAAGCGCTTCTTGGGGTTCAGCAACCATTAAAATCGCTTCGGGACCCCAAAATGGTGATTAATAGTCCACGAAACGGGCCAGAATCAGCGAAAATTGTGAGTGTTAATGACCTACACGTAAGCACACATTCGGGTTCAGTAACCATAAAACCGCTCCGAAACCCCAAATCAATGAGTAATAGCCCATGAAACGGTCCAGAATCGGCCAAAATGGCGATTGTTGATGAACGACACGTAAGCACACCTTGGGCTTCGGCAACCATAAAAATCGCTCTGGGACCCCAAGTTGGTGAGTAGTAGTCCACGAAACGGGCCAGAATCGGCCAAAACAGCGAGTGTTAATGACCTGCACGTAAGCGCACCTCGGGGTTCAGTAACCATGGAATTTGCTCCTTAACCCAAAACGGTGAGTACTAGTCTATGAAACGGGTCAGAATCATCAAAGAGGTGAGTGCTGATGAACGATACATAAGCGCACCTTGGGGTTCAGCAACCATAAAACTCGCTCTGGGATCCCAAAACGGTGACTAATAGTATACGAAATGGGCCAGAATCGGCCAAAATGGCGAGTGTTAATGTCATGCACGTAAGCGCACCTTGGGGTCCATAAACCAAGAAAATCGCTTCGGGACCCCAAAACGGTCAGTAATAGTCCACGAAACGGGCCAGAATCGGCCTAACCTGCGAGTGTTGATAACCGATAGGTAAATGCACCCCGAGTTTCATCAATCGTGGAAATCGCTCCAAGACCTCAAAATGGTGAGTAATAGTCCATGAAATGCGCCAAAATCGGCCAAAACTGCAAGTGTTGATGACCTACACGTAAACGCACCTCAGGGATCATTAATCGTGGAAATCGCTCCAGGACCTCAAAAAGGTGAGCAATAGCCCATGAGACGGGACGAATCAGCCAAAACGGCGAGTGTCGATGACCTGCACGTAAGCACGTAATAGGACCTTGTAGTTCAACAAGCAAGGAAATCGCACAGGGACACCAAAATGGTGAGTAATAGCCCATGAAACGGGCCAGAATCGGGCAAAACG
>NW_025271229.1:0-1389 GCF_018294505.1 Triticum aestivum | reverse complement strand
CCCCCCGTTTCTTTGAGCCGTTTTGATCATGTGCTTATTTTAGTGGCTCTGTCCTTGGATGGTCATTTCTGATGAGTGATAACCAAGGCAGTTTCACCCTATAAGAACATATTGATCTGGTGATGGAGACACTAGGGGAAGGGTCATGATCGAGCAAAGGCGAATCTGAGCCCATTCAAATGCAGTTCTGGTCTCAAGCACAGTGTGCTATGTTGTCATTTTGTATTTGTATTTAGCGCCTCTTTGGTTTGCACATTTCCACAATAATAGCTTCAAATCTCTTTTGCTATTTGAAGCTGCAGTTTTTTTAAGGGTCACACATACACATGATTGCGACTGACCAATTTTGTGTGTCCTTTTCATGCTCAGAGTATTGCAGGTTGCACTTCTCGTTTGAACCAACATTACCTTCGAAACCGAATCAAGTTAACGGTAGATCCAAAATGTTTTTCCTGTCATTTGGTTTGTCAAAGTGGTGCATGACACATGTCATGGCCAGCAACAACATATATTACTTATGATTGTGATGAGGTGGTGCACGGCTATTCTCAAATTCTAATATATTGGTTAGCTTTGTTTAAGTGGTTGTCCAAATCATTGGAGCCCATACTGAAACTTGTTGTTTCTCGAAAAAAGGCATGTTCTCATATTTTTAGTGTAGATGCACTTGGTATGAGAATAAAGTCATGTGCTCGTATATTTTTTCAATGCTCAAATATATGCATGTGGTTACAGTTACTGTACTGATTCCAAAACATCAGCATGGCAGGCTCTCTGTCATGACAAATAAAAAATAATAAAAAAATAGTTGGTTACTTCTCTCTGATTTCACATGGGCAGTTGGATTATGGGCTACGTGTGTAGTTTCAATTCTAACTTTATTTTGATTGACTCCATGGTTAGTTGTCCACACACTGTCGGATGCTTAGTTCAGTTAAAACAATAATGTTGTATGAGTAGGAATACTAATGCGCTTTCACTCATGCTACGACCCCAGTAACAACTCTCTGAGATGGTTGTGCTCAAATTTATAGTTCAATGTTTTTTATGTTTTTACTTTCTGCTAGTTTGTTTCTTTCAGTTTGGTAGTGGCCTTGGATTCCTGTTCACTGTTGGAAACTGCTGGACCCTGCTCTTGTTGTTTGGTTCATAAGGTAAACTACGCCCTGCTTTATTTTTCGTTACTTGTTATGTGTTGATATCTATTTTTCTTCATCTAATATCCATTTTTTGTCCTTTGTTTGGTGTGTGTTGGTGGTTTTGGGGTTGTTCCTTAATCATTACAACCAAGGCATATTAGAAGTTCTTTTAAAATATCTTATATTTTGAAGTAGTTGTGCTCATCACATAGCTTGGTTTAATTCGTTGTGATACTACTAATATTTTTCC
>NW_025271228.1:0-1389 GCF_018294505.1 Triticum aestivum | reverse complement strand
GATTGTGTCCTGATATATCAGGTTTATGTCACTGCCACCATCCATGAGGACTTGTGTAAATTGGAATCCGTCAATTATAGAATCCAATATCAAGGCAGTCCATCCTGCGTTCCGAATACTTTCGGAATAGTCCTGATGGTCGAAGGTGATTGGTTTTGACAACCAGTGTTGGTACTCCGCTAGGGTAGTTTATGCGGCGCGCATTTTAGCGGGCGCCGCTCTGTTTTTCCCTTTGATCACGTGAAGTGAGTTTACTGTTTTAACCTCTTGTGGGAAATTCTTTTGTTTTCCGGGGCTCTGCTTGTGGTGCTCGTCATCATCTTCACTTGGTGTGTCGAGCCCCTTGTGTTCGGCGTTGAGTCTGCCGGACTGTTTGAAGACCCAACAATTTCTGCGGGTATGGTTTGCAGGCCTCCCGGGAGTACTGTGGATTTGACATATCTTGTCCAAGATTTTGTTTAAGTTGGATAGCTCATCGCTATTGTCCTTAAGGGGCAGTTTTTTATTGTTCTGCCGTGAGCTTTTGAATCCGGCGTTGACTGCTGCGCTCTTTGGACCGTTCCCTTTAATCTGGTGCTGGTCCTTGTTGCGTCGTGGTTTTCCACTTCCATCCCTGACTTCGGATGTACTTGGGTCGCTGGTGCTGCATCTTGCTAGCCAGCTATCCTCTCCCGCGCAAAAGCGGGTCATGAGGCTTGTTAATGCAGCCATGGTTCTCGGCTTCTCTTGGCCGAGGTGTCTGGCGAGCCATTCGTCTCGGACATTGTGTGTGAAAACTGCTAAGGCTTCGGCGTCCGGACAGTCGACTATTTGGTTCTTTTTGGTGAGGAACCTGTTCCAGAATTTGCGGGCTGACTCTCCTGGTTGTTGAGTTATATGACTTAAATCGTCTGCATCCGGAGGATGGACATAAGTCCCTTGAAAATTTGCCCGAAAAGTATCCTCGAGCTCTTCCCAACTTCCAATGGTATTTTCTGGGAGGCCTTTGAGCCAATGCCGGGCTTGCCCTTTGAGCTTGAGGGGTAAGTATTTTATGGCGTGGAGATCATCTCCTCTAGCCATGTGTATGTAGAGGATATAGTCCTCAATCCAGACTCCAGGGTCTGTTGTTCCGTCGTATGCCTCTATGTTTACGGGTTTGAATCCCGCTGGGAATTCGTGATCCAACACCTCATCGGTGAAACACAGGGGGTGTGCGGCGCCCCTATATTTGGGTGTGCCGTGATGTTCGGATATTTGGCGTGTTGCATTGCTTTGAAGAGCTTGCTTTCTTGGCCCGTAGATGGACCTAACTGGGCCATCCTTTTGATGTGAATCCTTATGCGGATCGCATACCGGCTTGTGTGCGGCGCCATTTGCCGCTCTCTTTTTGCCGTGGGGTCGTCCATC
>NW_025271227.1:0-1389 GCF_018294505.1 Triticum aestivum | reverse complement strand
TCTTCGGACATGCCACAACACCACCCCGCATGTATGAGGGCCCGGTACGACGCTCCGGTGGCATTGCTACCCCCCAGGGCCCCCGTCCCGCCTAACCCTGTAGCGTTTGACCACGGGATCTAGCCCTTTGACTTTGCACGGACGGGCTTTGACCAGTGGACCTCTCCACCCGGTTGTGTCGGGTCGGCCCAGAGGGACACCGGGGAGCAACATCCGGGCCAGGCCCACAGCTACATCCACTCCGTGTAGACCCGACGCGTCCGTTTCCCCCCTCCGGGTGCCGGCGGCGGTGCCGTCCGTGAGGGGGGGCACGCACCGGAGACGCGTGCTGGGCGTTTGCAACCGCCTCAACACTTCCAGACTTGTGAGAGTTCGCCTACGCAAGATTTTACGGTATGCTACCCCCCCGAAGGCCGCCGGCCACAGTCGTAGACGTGCGAAGAGCAATCCGCGTAGAGGGAAGTGTTCAGATACTTCTCCATCACAAAAAATTATGAAAAATTACCATCAGTCCTATAGCACATGTGCCCACGTTGTGTAAAAAACTCATGATTTTATCGCGCTCCAAGTATTTAATAATATTCACGCTGCATCGTTACCGCAGAACGTCTACCACCGTTTCATTGCCGTCCGTGAGGGGGGCCACGCACCGGAGACGCGTGCCGCCTCTTCGGACATGCCACAACACCACCCCGCATGTATGAGGGCCCGGTACGACGCTCCGGTGGCATTGCTACCCCCCCCAGGGCCCCCGTCCCGCCTAACCCTGTAGCGTTTGACCACGGGATCTAGCCCTTTGACTTTGCACGGACGGGCTTTGACCAGTGGACCTCTCCACCCGGTTGTGTCGGGTCGGCCCAGAGGGACACCGGGGAGCAACATCCGGGCCAGGCCCACAGCTACATCCACTCCGTGTAGACCCGACGCGTCCGTTTCCCCCCTCCGGGTGCCGGCGGCGGCGCCGTTCGTGAGGGGGGGCACGCACCGAAGACGCGTGCTGGGCGTTTGCAACCGCCTCAACACTTCCAGACTTGTGAGAGGCCGCCTACGCAAGATTTTACGGTATGCTACCCCCCGAAGGCCGCCGGCCACAGTCGTAGACGTGCGAAGAGCAATCCGCGTAGAGGGAAGTGTTCAGATACTTCTCCATCACAAAAAATTATGAAAAATTACCATCAGTCCTATAGCACATGTGCCCACGTTGTGTAAAAAACTCATGATTTTATCGCGCTCCAAGTATTTAATAATATTCACGCTGCATCGTTACCGCAGAACGTCTACCACCGTTTCATTGCCGTCCGTGAGGGGGCCACAACCCGGAGACGCGTGCCGCCTCTTCGGACATGCCACAACACCACCCCGCATGTATGAGGGCCCGGTACGACGCTC
>NW_025271226.1:0-1389 GCF_018294505.1 Triticum aestivum | reverse complement strand
TCATCAACACTCACAATTTTGGCCGATTCTGGTCCGTTTCGTGCACTATTACTCGCCGCTTTGGGGTCCCAGAGCGATTACCATGGTTGTTGAACTCCAAGGTGCACTTACGTGTCTGTCATCAACATTCATAGTTTTTGCCAATTCTGGCCCGTTTCTTGGACTATTACTCTGTTTTGGCGTCCCGGTGTGATTTCCATGATTGACGAACACCGGGGTACGTTTATGTGTCGGTTAGCAACACTCGCATTTTGGGCCGCTTCTGGCCCGTTTCGTCGACTATTACTCACCGTTTTGGGGCCCCAAAGCGATTTCCATGGTTGTTGAACCCCATGGTGCGCTTACGTGTCGATCATCAACAATCGCAGTTTGGGCCGATTTTGGCCCGTTTCTTGCACTATTAATTAGTTTTGGGTGTCCCGCAGTGATTTCCACGATTGACGAACTCCGTGGTGCGTTTACATGTAAGTCATCAACACACAATTTTGGTCGACTCTGGTCCATTTCGTGCACGATTATTCACCATTTTGGCGTCCCAGAGCGATTTCCATTATTGACAATTCCCGGGGTGCGTTTGCGTGTTTGTCCTCAACACTCACAGTTTGGGCCAATTCTGACGCGATTCGAGGACTATTACTCAACATTTAGGGGTCCCGAAGCGATTTCCATAGTTGTTGAACCCCAAAATGCGTTTACGTGCCGGTCATGAACACTCACAGTTGTGGCCGATTCTGGCCCGTTTCATGGACTATTACTCACTGTTTGGGGTCCCGGTGTGACTTGCGCAATTAACAAACCCCGGGGTGCGTTTACGTGTCGATCATCAACACTCGTAGTTTCGGTCGATTCGGGCTCGTTTTGTGGCACTCGCAGTTTTGGCCGATTCTGGCCCATTTCTTGGACTATTACTTAGTTTCGGGGGTCCTGGAGTGATTTCCACAATTTACGAACCCCGTGGTGCGTTTACGTTTCGGTCATCAACACTCACAATTTTGGCCGATTCTGGTCCGTTTCGTGCACTATTACTCGCCGCTTTGGGGTCCCAGAGCGATTACCATGGTTGTTGAACTCCAAGGTGCACTTACGTGTCTGTCATCAACATTCATAGTTTTTGCCAATTCTGGCCCGTTTCTTGGACTATTACTCTGTTTTGGCGTCCCGGTGTGATTTCCATGATTGACGAACACCGGGGTACGTTTATGTGTCGGTTAGCAACACTCGCATTTTGGGCCGCTTCTGGCCCGTTTCGTCGACTATTACTCACCGTTTTGGGGCCCCAAAGCGATTTCCATGGTTGTTGAACCCCATGGTGCGCTTACGTGTCGATCATCAACAATCGCAGTTTGGGCCGATTTTGGCCCGTTTCTTGCACTATTAATTAGTTTTGGG
>NW_025271225.1:0-1389 GCF_018294505.1 Triticum aestivum | reverse complement strand
AGCTTGGAGAAGGATGAACATTGGAGCAAGAACAAGCATGGAGATGATGGCATGCGCAAGGGGAACAAGAACGGAGTTACAAGTGATGATTTCAGGACTTTGAAGCCACCATAATGGGTGCATGAAGCCTTGGACGAAATATACAAGATGCCACTTCATAAATTTCGTCCCGAGGCTATTTTAGGTGCTGCGTCACCTTATTATTGGGCCAGGCCCATGTAATTTCGAAATACATAAGTATAGGCTATTTTTAGAGTCCGTATGTGTGGGGAAACAAGAGATAGGGTTGATTTTGGACCCCTCCACCAAGGGCCACGAAATTCCCCCCTCTTCCTCCATATATACAGCCCTTAGGGCATCGTTTAGACTTTGGGTTTTGTTTAGATTAAAAGTTCGCCATAGCTGCAACTTCGCGTACTTCGTTTGTGTTCAACGACCAGACAAAGGCGTCACAGAACCCCACCTTGATCAATAAAGCTTGCATCTTATATTCGCAATATCCAGATTGCAATCTCAGTTTCTTGCTTGTTCTTCGTTTGCTCGCAGGAAACAGACCCTCGTGGTCAGGTTGATCGTGCTCCGGCGTGGTCAATAACCTCTCGGAGTTGGTTTAGTGATTGCTAAGGCGCGACGTCCTCACACGTTCGTAGTCGGATCGTCAAAGTCGACTTCCACCAAAGCGAAATCCATCATCTCATCGAAAGACGGGACACCTCCGCCTCTATCAAGTGGTATCAGATTTCCAGGTTGCTCGGTGAGATTTTACAGTTTTTTGTAGTTTAGATCGAGTCTGTTCTTCATACCTACAGTCCACGAAAAAGCCACAAAAAAATTAGGGTTAGTTCATCATATCCGAACCAATCTGAGCCTTTGCATAATCTTTTTAGGGTTTTGCTTTGTTGAATTTGCGGTTGCATCGTCGTGTCTAGTTGCTGGTCTTAGAGTCTAGTCTTTTAGAGTTTCGAGTTCTGGTCATAAGTTGTCACGCCGCCGCCACACCATCATCATCGCCCCTGCCATCTACCACCACCGCTTATCCGCCACCGCTCCGAATCCGTATCCATATACCACCACCGATCCATATCCATATACTACCACTGCTACCACCACCGCTGCCATATACCACCACCATATATCCACCACCAATCCGAGTTCCTTGCATATTGGGTTTGTTTTCGAGATCCATCTAGATTCCGATTCGTGTTTCCTTGCCGGAGTCGGGTAGCCACGCTCCGTTTAGGCCCAAAAATTTTCGAAAACCCATTTTTCGAAAAAAAATTTGGCTATCCTATTTTTAGGTGTTTCTGAGTGTTTTGAGACAGGTGCCATTATAGAAAGTTTTTTTTGACCTGTTTCCAGTTTTTGGGTCCGGGCAGCCGAAAAAAAAAA
>NW_025271224.1:0-1389 GCF_018294505.1 Triticum aestivum | reverse complement strand
CCTCTCCACCCGGTTGTGTTAGGTCGGCCCAGAGGAACACTTTGGAGCAACATCCGGGCCAAACCCACAGCTACATCCACTCCGTGTAGACCCGACGCGTCCGTTTCCCCCCTCCAGGTGCCGGCGGCGGCGGCGTCCGTGAGGGGGGGGGGCACACCCCGGATACGCGTGCTGGGCGTTTGCAACCGCCTCAACACTTCCAGATTTGTGAGATCCGCCTACGCAAGATTTTACGGTATGCTAGCCCCCGGAGGCCGCCGGCCACAGTCGTAGACGTGCGAAGAGCAATCCGCGTAGAGGGAAGTGTTCAGATACTTCTCCATCACAAAAAAATATGAAAAATTACCATCAGTCCTATAGCACATGTGCCCACGTTGTGTAAAAAACTCACGATTTTATCGCGCTCCAAGTATTTAATAATATTCACGCTGCATCGTTACCGCAGAACGTCTACTACCGTTTCATTGCCGTCCGTGAGGGCGGCCACAACCCGGAGACGCGTGCCGCCTCTTCGGACATGCCACAACACCACCCTGCATGTATGAGGGCCCGGTACGACGCTCCGGTGGCATTGCTACCCCCCAGGGCCCCCGCCCCGGCTAACCCTGTAGCGTTTGACCACGGGATCTAGCCCTTTGACTTTGCACGGACGGGCTTTGACCAGTGGACCTCTCCACCCGGTTGTGTTAGGTCGGCCCAGAGTAACACTTTGGAGCAACATCCGGGCCAAACCCACAACTACATCCACTCCGTGTAGACCCGACGCGTCCGTTTCCCCCCTCCAGGTGCCGGCGGCGGCGGCGTCCGTGAGGGGGGGGGGGCACACCCCGGAGACGCGTGCTGGGCGTTTGCAACCGCCTCAACACTTCCATATTTGTGAGAGGCCGCCTACGCAAGATTTGACGGTATGCTAGCCCCCGGAGGCCGCCGGCCACAGTCGTAGACGTGCGAAGAGCAATCCGCATAGAGGGAAGTGTTCAGATACTTCTCCATCACAAAAAATTATGAAAAATTACCATCAGTCCTATAGCACATGTGCCCATGTTGTGTATAAAACTCATGATTTTATCGCGCTCCAAGTATTTAATAATATTCACGCTGCATCGTTACCGCAGAACGTCTACTACCGTTTCATTGCCGTCCGTGAGGGGGGCCACAACCCGGAGACGCGTGCCGCCTCTTCGGACATGCCACAACACCACCCCGCATGTATGAGGGCCCGGTACGATGCTCCGGTGGCATTGCTACCCCCCAGGGCCCCCGTCCCGGCTAACCTTGTAGCGTTTAACCACGGGATCTAGCCCTTTGACTTTGCACGGACGGGCTTTGACCAGTGGACCTCTCCACCCGGTTGTGTTAGGTCAGCCCAGAGGAACACTTTGGAGCAAC
>NW_025271223.1:0-1389 GCF_018294505.1 Triticum aestivum | reverse complement strand
CAAGCGTTTTAAGAATGACACCGGTCTGCAATTTACAGCAAGTAGGCATCTAAATGCAACGAAACGAACATGCTACAGCCACCAAACAAGACAACAAAATACATGGCAGGGATGCACACAAGATGCTTAACAAAAGACTAGCACTGAGCCACGGCCAATTCATCCATTATGAGGTTCAAACAAGCATGGCAAAAACGCAAACGCAAAACAGATTCCAGACTTGGTGAAATTAACACTTGTCTGAAATTTCAGATCACGAAGCCCTCTTCGGAGCAGCAAAACAACATGATACATGACCTGATTATGACGAGAAAGAACATGGCATGGAGCTACTCAACAAGCTTAACAAAATACCCAAAATGACCTGGGGCCAAAAGGGTTCACAAAATATACTAACATGCACACGAACATAGCTAAAACACAATCAGTTTTCAGACTTAGTGAAAACTGAGACATGCTGAAATATAACTCACGAAGGCATGTAAACGAGCTCGATGCACTCACTACGGTGCAAGTCATGGCAAGGCAAGCATACATCCATTAAGAAGGCACAAAAATTCTAGCTAGACATGGCAAGAACAATGGCATAGCATGCACGGATCAACTACAATAGCATTGGCAAAATCGCAACCGAGTTGACGATCTGCCCAGATTCACCACGAGGCAAAAGTAGAGCTCGATTGACTCAAGCTAGGGTGCTCCATAATTGCAAGTAAAGACATGGATGGATAGAGCATAACATGGTTAGCAAAACTCCTTTACTGATCATCCTCAAAAGAGGCACGGATCACTAGGAAACAAGCTGAACATATGGCATCATGAACTAAATAATCCTAGACTTAGTGAAAACTAGTAAGTCCCTGAAAACAGATTTACCGGGTGCCTCACTTTGCAAGCTTGCACAAGTCACCACACACATCCCAAAAATGCATGGGTTGCACCTCTGGAAAGATAACAAAATTCTTAACAA
This sequence comes from Triticum aestivum, assembly GCF_018294505.1. NCBI lineage: Eukaryota > Viridiplantae > Streptophyta > Magnoliopsida > Poales > Poaceae > Triticum > Triticum aestivum. The sequence continues at coordinate 419 of NW_025271223.1, read as the reverse complement.
AACATATGAACGACTCACAGGCATAGCATGCACACAACAATCATGGCAAAAATGACAAAAGTCTAAGATGAACTAGCAGATCTGACAATTAACTCACGAAGCCTCCTTCTAACAGCATTTTGAGCATCAAGATGAACTCAAATGAAAATGATTCAATGGAATGAAATGATGTACTCGTCGAGGCGAACATTTTTATATGCTATATGTCCAAAACGGAGCTACGAATGCAAAGTTACAGCAGGTCAAAGATCGCATCAAAATTAGGGTTCGAAGGGAAAAAGTCAACCGGGGGGATATTTCAGATCTGGATCTGGCGCGGTTCCCGAGGCTCGCCAGAGTTTGTGCACTGTTCACCACTGGAGTTCGTGACGGCCGGAGAGGAGGAGGCCGGCGAGGGGCTCCCGGGGTCGGTGGTGGCG
>NW_025271222.1:0-1389 GCF_018294505.1 Triticum aestivum | reverse complement strand
TTACTTGGGAGTTAGAAACTGAACAACGATTTACATGTTTACAATATCCTGAGGAGAGACGAGTTGCTGCTGCTGTTTGTGCTTTCACTAGTTTTGCATGTGTATGGTGGTCTGAACATTGTAGATTATATCCTATTCCAACTACTTGGGCTGCTTTGAAAACTGCTATGCGTACGCGTTGGGTTCCACCATATTATCAACGTGAATTGCTTCAAAAATTGCAGCGTTTAAGACAAGGGAAAAATTCTGTAGAAGAATATTATCAGGAATTACAAACTGGCATGATTAGATGTGGTATTGTTGAGGAGAATGAAGCTATGCTTGCACGTTTTCTGGGTGGATTAAATAGAGAGATTCAGACCATTCTAGACTATAAGGAGTATACTAATATCACTCGTTTATTCCATCTTGCTTGTAAAGCTGAACGTGAAGTGCAGGATCGACAAGCATTGGGGCGAACTAACTTTTCTGCAGGCCGACCATCATCTCATTTTTTTGCGAAAAATCACTATAATGGCGAGTGTCTCAAAACTCTTCCTAGGTCAAACTGACAGGATGGGCACGAAATTTTTTTTCGACCAAATTTTTTTTTTCGACTGCCCGGACCCAAAAACTGGAAACGGGTCAAAAAAAACTTCCTATAACGGCACCTGTCTCAAAACACTCAGAAACACCTAAAAATAGGATAGCCAGAATTTTTTTCGAAAAATGCGTTTTCGAAAAATTTTGGGCCTAAACGGAGCGTGGTTTCCCGACTCCTTTTTTTTCCGAAACCTGCTCCGGCAAGGAAACACGAATCGGAAACTAGATGGATCTCGAAAACAAACCTAATAAGCAAGGAACTCGAATTGGTGGTGGATATATGGTGGTGGTATATGGCAGCGGTGATGGTAGCGGTGGTAGTATATGGATATGGATCGGTGGTGGTATATGGACACGGATTGGTGGTGGTATATGGATACGGATTCAGAGCGGTGGTGGTAGATGGCAGGGGCGATGATGATGGTGCGGCGGCGGCGTGACAACTTATGACCAGAACTCGAAACTCTAAAAGACTAGACTCTAAGACCAGCAACTAGACCCACGATGCAACCGCAAATTCAACAAAGCAAAACCCTAAAAAGATTATGCAAAGGCTCAGATTGGTTCGGATAGGATGAACTAACCCTAATTTTTTTTGGCTTTTTCGTGGACTATAGGTATGAAGAACAGACTCGATCTAAACTACGAAAAAACTATAAAATCTCACCGAGCAACCTGGAAATCTGATACCACTTGATAGAGGCAAAGGTGTCCCGTCTTTCGATGAGATGATGGATATCGCTTTGGTGGCAGTCGACTTTGACGATCCGACTACGAACGTGCGAGGACGTCGCGCCTTAGCATTCG
>NW_025271221.1:0-1389 GCF_018294505.1 Triticum aestivum | reverse complement strand
CCATTTCCTCTGCATGACCTGTCATTGCCACAGTAACTAGATGAAACCCACTAGCATGTGTAGGAGTTGATTGAGCCATATGTATGTGTTGTTCCTACCTTGCTATGCCTGCTATGCTTAGAGTCGTGTCAGGTCTGGTTCATCTGGGTGATGGCTAGAGTGAAATGATTATGTCGGTAATGAAAGTGGTGTGGTGAACACGATTTGGTAAAGGTATCGATGAGAGGCCATGTAGGAGTACATGGTGGGTTGTTTCATTGAAGCCGACCTTAAGCACTGAGATCTGTATGTGTGATTTAAGATACAGCTACTACCATGCATTGGGCCCTGAAATATGACCCCGCTCGACTTCTTATTCACCCTAGCTCTCTGTCCAGGAGTTGCAAGTAGTTTCTGGTGTTTGTAGCCTACTGGAGGCCGTGGACAGCGCTGACCATAGGGGTGGGCTGTGATGCGGTAGGTACGTGGCCGGGTGTACCGAATACCCGTTAGGTATCTCGGGAACCCTGTTCACATCGTTCTGGGCCGTATGGGAAACCTCGGCCGGACTCCCTGCGGATGGAACCCGAATAGGCGATAAACCTGGACTAGAGGCTTAAGTGTTTAGGTAGGTCGTGGTCTACACCCACGTCGGCTTTCGCTTGAAGTCTGCCGAGCACATGTCGTGTGCAGACGCTAAGTGGTGGAAATATGTATGAAGAAGTACACCCCTGCAGGGTTATCATAATCTATTCGAATAGCCGCGTCCGCGGTAAAGGACTACTTGGTTGCCTATACAGTTCATAGACAAGTAAATGGAAACTGCTAAAAGCCTCAAGATAAGTGTGAGTGCCGAGGATGGCTCTTCCGTAGGAAGACGGAGGCGGATCCTCGGTAGTGTATTGAATTGGTGAGTAGTGGACTCGTGTGCGCAAAACCATTTCAAGTTGAAGTATCGTAGGATAGTCTAGCCAAGAGTCAAAGCTGGCTTGCTGCAATAACTCCACCAACCCTTCTTGAGAACATGCATGTATGTAGGATCTGATGTAAGTCTTGCTGAGTACCTTTGTACTCATGTTGCTATAATCTACATTTTTACAGAAGACGCTGCAACCCCTTCTGATGGGTTCTATGTAGACGTTGACATCAACGAGTAGGCTAAAGACCCAGGTGGTGACCCTGAGCTTGTGAAGGACCACGTAGTATAGTTAGGCTTTCCAAGCCTCTTTTATTTTACTAGTTGTCTGTACTCAGACAAGTTACTTCCGCTGCTGGTTTGTATGACTGTATGACTTGTATGTTGGGTCGTGAGACCCGTACCTTTGTGTATGTTATGTATGGCTCCCTGAGCCTTAAATAAAGTACTTGTGTCGTAGAGTCATGTTGTGATGCTTCGTTGTATTTGCACAT
>NW_025271220.1:0-1389 GCF_018294505.1 Triticum aestivum | reverse complement strand
TTTATATCTGAAAATTATGCTCGTTTGCATAACGTTGCATTCTGTGACTTGCCATCCACTATGGAAATCTCTACCCCTGGGTCTAGATGGCAGACCTCTAGGGTAAGTTATGGAAATGAGATCCAAGTCGACAGACTTGTTTTCCTTGCATCTTTGATAGCCCTTAAATCTTCAGATATTAATATCATTCTGGGTATGGACTGGATGTCAGCTCATCATGCCCAAATTGATTGCTTCTCTAGGACTGTTCAACTCACCCATCCTTCGGGGAAGATAGTCAATGTCTTGACCCGAATAGCCAAGCGACAATTATATTCTCTTAACGCCAGCCCTTTGCCAGACCTTGAGGACGTTCCGGTAGTCCGTGACTTCCCGGATGTCTTTCCAGAGGAATTGCCAGGTGTTCCACCTGACAGGGATGTTGAGTTCGTAATCGACCTCATTCCAGGAACCGTTCCGATTGCTAGAAGACCTTATAAGATGGCACCACTAGAACTAGCCGAGCTTAAGAAACAACTCGATGAGTCCTTGAAAAAGGGTTTCATCCGCCCTAGTTCATCTCCGTGGGCTTGCCCCGTCCTGTTCGTCAAGAAGAAGGATGGTACGGACCGGATGGTTGTAGATTACCGACCTGTCAACTTGGTCACAATCAAGAACAAATATCCACTTCCCAGGATCAACGACCTGTATGATCAGCTCGCTGGATCCTCAGTCTTCTCCAAGATGGATTTGAGGTTGGGCTACCATCAAATCAAAATCAGAAACGGGGACATTCCTAAAACGGCCTTTGTTACTCGTTATGGCCAATACGAGTACACCGTCATGTCCTTCAGTTTAACCAACGCTCCAGCCACCTTTTCTCGGTTAATGAACTCAATCTTCATGGAGTATTTGGATAAATTCGTCGTAGTTTATCTCGATGATATACTCATCTACTCCAAGAACGAGGAAGAACATGCCGAACATCTAAGGCTAGTGTTAAAGAAACTTCGAGAGCATCGCCTTTATGCCAAATTTTCTAAATGTGAATTCTGGTTGTCAGAAGTGACCTATCTGGGTCATGTAATATCTGGTAAAGGTATTGCTGTTAACCCTGAGCGAGTTCAAGCCGTCCTTGATTGGACTCCACCCGAATCGGTCAAGCAAGTTCGGAGTTTTCTGGGCTTAGCGAGCTATTGTCGTCGCTTTGTCGAGAATTTCTCCAAAGTTGCTAAACCCCTAACCGAACTCCTCAAGAAAGATAAGAAGTTCGAATGGACTCCACAATGTGAGCACAGCTTTCAGGAACTGAAAAGACGCCTGACCTCTGCTCCCGTACTGGTACCGCCAGACTTCTCCAAGGACTTTGTTATCTACTGCGACGCCTCGCGACAAGGACTAGGTTGCATT
>NW_025271219.1:0-1389 GCF_018294505.1 Triticum aestivum | reverse complement strand
GTTGTATGGGTAATATCATGAGATTCCTTCCCCCTTACCTAAATGGTTTTCTACTTTATATCCTGTCATGGATATCATGCTCTGCTTGTCATTGGGAAGGATATACCCCTGAAATATGTGTTTAAACACATTTTCCTTTCCATTGTTCTGTTTAATCTGATGATCATATTTTCCTTTCCATTGTTGTGTTTGACATTCTTGTGATCTATATAATCTAAGCAGTAAAGATTCACTGCTTATGTAAACACCTCGATGTATAATTGGTCAGTAAGACCCTGTTACGATTGTTGATGATATTCCGGTAACCACCGATGGACGAGAACTTTGCCTATTGGCCCGCCTCGTTCAACGAGCAGGAAAATGGTTCTCTTCGTCCCTCGCCCTTGGTATCGATGTTGTTGCCGACATATCTGACAGGCTACCCTTTGACACGTCTTACTATCATGACCGTGCAAAATGTCGAACCCCTTCCTACTTTCAACCACATGGTGGGCCCATAACCCACAGTTCCACAGGATCGAAACCTGACTCTCCTATACAACACCTATTCCCAAGGTTGTTCCTCACGCTCGACTTCGTATGTAATTCACGGACCACCTGTCTAGTGATCTATTCTGGTATGAGGCGCAATACCTATTCTCGTTGCCCTGAAACCCTTTCACCTTTTGATTAGGCATCGGACGATTGCCTATCCGTTTGAAACTTCTCATGGTACCTTCTTACTTTGCTCTCGATATCTTCTTAAGTTTCAAATCGAGAGAAACTTATGCTTCTTCCCTGAGTTAACCGTCTGATGCTCGATCTTGTTAGAATCCATCCATATACAGTTTTCCCTTCTCACCCTTTCGTAAGTTCGGTGATGGTCCTGAAGGAAGGACGGTGACTTCATCATGACGACCTGAAGCAGAGGACCGAAGACATCAATGTAATGGATCGACCTCTTCGAGAAGAGCAACTATGACCGAGAAGAATCTGTAGAATTTCGAAACCAGATCCCTTCCCCCTTATAACCGATCCTAAATCTCGGGACGAGATTTCTTGTAGTGGAGGAGATTTGTAACGCCCCGGTAGTTAAGCTACAGTAACCCTCCGGAAATGATGCCACATCACCTCGGTTAGTGTTGATAATCTCACGTTAGTTCAAAACCGGTTCGAATTCAAACTCAAAATCAAGCAAACAATAAAAGTTTTTAAATATTAAAACTAAAAATGTTCGGAGTGACCCAAATAATGCATAGGTAATTATGGTAAAGAAACCACACTTTTATAAAATGGTTAAGTAAACTAAAATGAGTAAAACAGTAGCTAAAACAATTAAATAAATGCCTTTTTCTTTTATAAAATATTAAACTATTTAGTTCAGGGGTAAAACTTTTTAAGACAGTAGTT
>NW_025271218.1:0-1389 GCF_018294505.1 Triticum aestivum | reverse complement strand
GTTAATTGTGAAAATCACTCCGGGACCCCTAAATAGTGAGTAATAGTCCACGAAACACGCCAGAATCGGGCAAAACTGCGAGTGTTGACGACCGACACGTAATCGCACCTTGGGGTTGAACGACTGTGGAAATCGCTTCGGGACCCCAAAACGGTGAGTAATAGTCCACGAAACGGGTCAGAATTGGCCAAAACTGCGAGTGTTGACGACGGACACGTAAATGCACTCCAAAACGGCCAAAACTACAAGTCTTGACGACCAACACATAGCACACCATGGGGATCGACAACCATGGAAATCAATTTGGGACCCCAAAACAGTGAGTAATAGTCCACGAAAGAGCCCAGAATCGGACAAACCAAGGATTATTGATGACCGACACGTAAATGCACTCAGGGGTTAGTTAATCGTGGAAATCACTCCAGGAACCCAAAATAGTGAGTAATAGTCCACGAAACGCGTCAGAATCGGCCAAAACTGCGAGTGTTGACGACCGTCATGTAATCGCACCTTGGGGTTCAACAACTGTGGAAATCGCTTGGGGACCCCAAAACGGTGAGTAATAGTCCACGAAACAAGTCAGAATTGGCAAAAACTATGAGTGTTGACGACGGGCACGTAAATGCACTCCTGGGATCGTCAATCATGGAAATCGCTCTGGGACCCAAAACAGTGAGTAATAGTGTACGAAACGGGCCAGAATTGGCCGTAATTGAGAGTGTTGATGACCACATGTAAACGCACCCCGAGGTTCGACAATCGTGGAAATCACTTCGGGACCCCAAAACTAAATATAGTCCAAGAAACGGGCCAGAACCGACCCAAACTACGAGTGTTGACGACCAAAACATATCACACCTTGGGATTCGACAACCATGGAAAGCGTTTTGGGACCCCAAAACATTGAGTAATAGTCCATGAAAGAGCCCAGAATCGGACAAACCTAGGATTAGTGATGACCGACACGTAAACGCACCCATGGGTTCGTTAATTGTGAAAATCACTCCGGGACCCCTAAAGAGTGAGTAATAGTCCACGAAACACGCCAGAATCGGGCAAAACTGCGAGTGTTGACGACCGACACGTAATCGCAGCTTGGGGTTGAACGACTGTGGAAATCGCTTCGGGACCCCAAAACGGTGAGTAATAGTCCACGAAACGGGTCAGAATTGGCCAAAACTGCGAGTGTTGACGACGGACACGTAAATGCACTCCAAAACGGCCAAAACTACAAGTCTTGACGACCAACACATAGCACACCATGGGGATCGACAACCATGGAAATCAATTTGGGACCCCAAAACGGTGAGTAATAGTCCACGAAAGAGCCCAGAATCGGACAAACCAAGGATTATTGATGACCGACACGTAAATGCACTCAGGGGTTAG
>NW_025271217.1:0-1389 GCF_018294505.1 Triticum aestivum | reverse complement strand
TAATATTTCTGATTTCAGGGACTTAGTGATTTCTCTAAGTCCTTGTCTGCTGTAATTTTGTTGCCATGTAAACTTGATGCTACAGAGAGATCCATGCATATTTTGAAGATGTTCAGTAAGGATGTTTTTTAGCTTTAGTTGTAAGTGACTCAATCTTGCAATTATGGAGTGCCATAGCATGACTCAATCTTGCTCTACTTTTGCTATAAAATATTTCTGGCAGATTCTTAACATGATTTGCAATCTTGCCAAGCTTATTGTAGTTGATCCATACATGCTATGCATTTGTTCTTGCCATGGATAGCTTCATAAACATGCCATCTTGCTGTAGGTATGCTTTGTTTGTCATGCATTGCTCTGTAGTGAGTGCATCAAGCTCACAAAGAGGCCTACATATTAATAATTCTGCCATGCTCTGTTTTCTGCTAAGTCTGGAACCTGATAACGAAACTTGCTATGTTTACATGCTTGCCATCATATCTTCTGGTCCTTTTTGGCTTATGGTCAATAAGGGACTTTTGTCATGTGCATTTAGTAGAACACTGCCATGCCTTGTTTTGCTATGTTAAGTTCCTGTAGCATGTTGATTTCGTGCTCTGAACATTGCTACCTGATGCTGTTTTCTACCATGTCCAGTTTTTCACCAAGTCTGTGAACCTGTAATCTTTTGCATTTTTGCCATGCTTGTTTGAGCTTGATATATTTGGAACTAGCCATAGCTCAGTGTTCATATTTTTTCAAGCATCTCCTGAAGATTACTGCCATGTGCTTTGTTGCTATGTTGGGGTGCTGTAGCATTGTTGCTTGTTGCATTTTAAGTGCTATCTTGCTGTTTATCGCAGATTAGTGTCATTCTTGTTTTGCTCGCCATTTGCAAACCGTGCATCCGATTCCGGTGATCTTTATATCGATTTAGACCGAAATCATCTCATCTTTCCAGTGGCATGCTTGGTTTGCCAAGTTACTGCCATGTTCATCTTTTTCCTTCCGGAGCACGCATATGCATCGCATATCATATCTTGCATATCATACATGTTTTGCATCATGTTGCTTGTGCATTCCTCGTTGTTGATTGTGGTTCCGCTTGTTTGTGTTCTTGTCTTGGGTAGAGCCGGGAGACGATTTCGTGAACGAGGAACCTGTCGAGTACGCTTACGAGGATCAAGCTTTCGACAACTCTGAGAATCTTGCAGGCAAGATGACCACCCCTCGAAATCACTTCTATCTTTGCTATGCTAGTTGTTCGCTCTATTGCCATGCTCGCTACCTATCACTTGCTTTATCATGTCTCCCATTGTAGCCATGTCAGCCCTAACCATCCTTTCCTAGCAAACCGTTGTTTTGGCTATGTTACCGCTTTTGCTCAGCCCCTCTTATAGCGTTGCTAGT
>NW_025271216.1:0-1389 GCF_018294505.1 Triticum aestivum | reverse complement strand
AGCATATTGTGTGTATGATTGAAATGCTTGGTATGTGTGGGATCTGACTATCTAGTTGTTTATCTTTAGTAGCCTCTCTTACCGGGAAATGTCTCCTAGTGTTACCGCTGAGCCATGGTAGCTTGCTACTGCTCTGGAACACTTAGGCTGGCCGGCATGTGTCCTTCTTCGTTCCTGTGTCTGTCCCTTCGGGGAAATGTCATGCTTTGAGTACCGGAGTCCTGTTAGCCCGCTACAGCCCGGTTTACCGGAGTCCTGCTAGCCCAGTGCTACAGCCCGGACCCACTTGCTGATGACCGACACGTTCGAAGCTGGGTCATGGATGCCTGTCCCTGTAAGTCTGTGCCACTTTGGGTTTACGACTAGTCATGTCAGCCCGGGCTCCTTATCATATGGATGCTAGCGACACTATCATATACATGAGCCAAAAGGCGCAAACGGTCCCGGGAAAAGGTAAGACGATACCCGTGGGGATACCGTGCGTGAGGCCGCAAAGTGATATGAGGTGTTACCGGCTAGATCGATGTGACATCGAGTCGGGGTCCTGACAGCGTTGGCATCAGAGCCGGACTGCCTGTAGGTTCTCCAAGCCAAACTGGTCGATGTTGAGTCTAGAAATTCTTTAGTTATATGTAGGGGAATTGTTTGTGGGTTGGAACGTAAGGCTCTTTTTACTCCTTTATCTAATGACATTCTGATCCGAGTCAGTCCATTCTTCCACCGGGGGTTAAGGAATTAGGATCTGTTCTCTCTATCAGGATCACGAGTTACTAATCAGTAGTACCTTATAAGTTGATGGATTCAAGCCTAGTTCAGTTCTACTACCACCTTATGTTGTTAGAATGGTTTCAGAACTTTGATATGATGATGTTGAGTGTGTACAAAATCCTTTGTCAAATGTCTCAAAATCCTTTTTGAGCATTTACAGCTGTTATGCTGCCGAAATTTTGCTAGAAGTTCTAATGCCTTTGCATTATGATTGTGCTTTCAGATGGCCACTCGCGACCTCAATCAAGTGGTTCGCCTGACTCGATGCCTAGATGTACCCGGCCATACTGCCAAGTTGGTCAGGGTAATGACTGAGGCTGGATACCGCTGGTATCCCGAGTACACGGTCGAAGAGCAATTCCGAGATTTTAATCAAAGCCAGTATCTCTGCACTGTCAGGATATTTCCATCTTATCCTGGATCCACCGAGCCTCTTCACTGCTCCTATGGACTCGGGGTTACTATTGAGATGGCTGTGCAGGACGCCGCCTACTCTATGATGACCATTATGCGAGTCAGATCTGGTTTATTTCGGGACTCTGATTTCCGGTATATGCCAGGATCACTTCCGGGAGCACAAGGGTATCTCCAGGCTATTTATGCTGACCCCACTCAGGAGGA
>NW_025271215.1:0-1390 GCF_018294505.1 Triticum aestivum | reverse complement strand
TAATATTGAAGAAGGATGGCGGGAACACCAACTCGAAACTGACAAGACATTGGATCACATCGTTCTGTAACCGTGGTAGAACTTCTGGATTGATTACCTTCTGAGAGATTGCATTGAGGAATGCACATAGCTTCACAATGGCTACTCGAACATTTTCCGGCAGGAGCCCCCTCAAAGCAATCGGAAGCAATTGCGTCATAATCACGTGGCAGTCGTGAGACTTCAGGTTTTGGAACTTTTTCTCCGCCATGTTTATTATTCCCTTTATATTGGACGAGAATCCAGACGGGACCTTCATACTGCTCAGGCATTCAAAAAAGATGACCTTCTCTTCTTTGGTCAGAGCGTAGCTGGCACGACCTTGAAACCATTCCGGATGCCGGTCATCAGGGTCTTTCAAACGTTGCTGGTCCTGCCGTGCTTCCTTTGTATCATTTGTCTTCCCATACACGCCGGAATATAGAAGACAACACGAAGGGCACGGCAGTAAACGCCGTATTCAAAAGCTCTCGGACATGTCAGCAAAAGCCGCCCTCTAAAGGCACCAGGGATGAACTGTCCAGCCTCAACAAAATTCTGGACCAAGTATGTTAGATCCATAGTACCCCTGGTAAACCTGCCAATCATACCCACAGAGAATGTTGGGTCTTCAAGCAGTCCAGCAAGCTCAACGCCGTACACAAGGGGGAGGATACACCAAGTGCAGACGAGGACGAGCCTCCCAAGCAAGACACTGAGGAACAAAAGAAATTTTCACCAGAAGTCAAAACAGTAAACGTGTTACACGTGATCAAGGGAAAAAAACAATGCGGCACTCCCAGGAAAATATACCCAAGTGCCTGTCACCGCGAAGTCCTGCCACTGGTCGTCTCAACCGATCACTTTCGACCATCGCGATTACTCAGCAAGTATCCGACACGCAAGATGGGCTGCCCTGGTATTAGACCCAGCAATTGGCGGATATCACTTCACACGAGTCTTGATGGACAGTGGCAGCAGTCTAAACCTAATATATCAGGATACAATCCACGGGATGAGGTTAGACCCAACAAAAATTCGCCATAGCAATACTACCTTTAAAGGAGTAACGCCAGGCCCAGGGGCTCGTTGTGCGGGCTCCCTCCTACCACAAGTTATATTCGGCTCCACCGATAACTTCCGTCGCGAGCATTTAACCTTCCACATCGCTCCGTTCCAAAGCGGCTATCAAGCACTGCTCGGACGTGAAGTTTTCGCTCGCTTTAATGCAATACCACACTACGCCTCTCTCACACTCAAGATGCCCGGTCCACGTGGCATCATTTCAGTGAAAGGAAATATCAAGCGATCTCTGCGCGCCGAAGAGAGTGCGGCTGCCTTGGCAGCCGCACACTAAAGGCGCCCGGACCAG
>NW_025271214.1:0-1390 GCF_018294505.1 Triticum aestivum | reverse complement strand
CCTCGTGCCTTCCCATCGCGCCAGTTGATGTGTCTTGACGTCTGCGACACGCCGCCGTGCCGTCCCCATTGTCTCTCCCTCTCTCTCCCCTCCTGCAGCGCGTGCCCGACGCCGTCCGGCTCGGCCAATGGCCGGCCTCACACGCGCGGGCGCCAGAACACTCCCCCGCTCTCTCTCCTCCTCCCTGGCGCCCTACTCCATCCCCACGAGCGCCGTGGACAGCTCCAACCTCTCTCCAACGGCTTCCAGAGCCGATCCCGCGGGCGCCCGTAGGCCACGCCCACGGTGAACCGCGGCCAGCCTATATAAGGCGCTCCCGAGCCCTCCTCTTCCTCCCTGTCGCCCCTCCACACACCCAATCCACCCCCGGAACCACCCACTTCTCTCCAGAGCCGCCCGAGCTCGAGATCGAGCTCGAGCTCCGCCGCCTCGGGTCGCCGTCGATCTGCGGGTACAGGCCTCCTCCGCTCCTTTTCTCTCTCGAACTGGACTCCCCTCGCCTCACTAATGCTTTCCCCTCTCTTTCCCCCTCGTTTTGCAGCCGGAAACGGCCGGAACCACCGGCGCCCGAAGCACCTCCGCCGCGGGACCTCGTCGCCGGCGAAGCAGGCCACCCCGGCGACCGTCTCCACCACCACCAGAACCGCGACTCGCTCCTGAGTCCAACGGTAGCCTCCGCGCCCCTTCCCGTGCCCTGTATCGCCGCCGGCGAGCTCGCCGTCGCCTCTGGCCGGAGGTAGACGACGGCCGCCGTGGGGCCAGCCCGTCAGCCACACGCCCTGACGGGTGGGATCCACCCGTCAGGTTTAAAACGTGCGCGCACGCGCGCACCGATCCGCCGTCGGCTGAAGGCGTATTCAGCCTTTACGCCTTCGATGTGGCGGCCGCGTGGGCTGGGTTCCCCCCCCCCCCCGCTGGGCCTGCTGCTGCTGTGGCCTCTCTGGCCCAGTGGCACAGCGCCGTTTCTCTTTTTCCTTTTCTGTATTATTTCCAAAAATTCCACAGGACAGAATATTAATCCAAATGCATTGATTCCAATTTCTAAATTCCTAGAATATTGCAACCTATTTAATGGTGCAACTTTCATTCAAATCCAACCACCTTTTATTCTCTGTAAATATTTAAATGTGGTTTTTAGCATTTAAATAGGCCTTTGAAAATCCATAACTCCTATTTTGCTGCTCCAAAACCAAAACCAAAAGTTGTCCCCTTCCTAGCCTTCCTCTTAGTATTTTACAAAAATAAGTTGACATTTTTGTGAGCACTTTGACTTTTCTGTTTTTATTATTGTCTTATTTTTCCCGTTGTTTTCTTGCGACGTTAGATCCCGTGTTTGACGAGGTAGCTGAGGAAGAAGGAGGAGCAGAGCCTGAAGACTTTGAAGATCAAG
>NW_025271213.1:0-1390 GCF_018294505.1 Triticum aestivum | reverse complement strand
AGATCGACACGTAATTGCTTACGCTTCACGGCAATTGCACCCACATGAGGAGAATTATCCTACTCATGATCTAGAGCTTGCAGCCGTAGTCTATGCACTTAAGACCTGGCGACATTACCTCCTCGGTAATCGTTGCGAAATATTCACTGATCACCAAAGTCTGAAGTACATCTTCACCCAACCGGATTTGAATCTCAGGCAGAGACGTTGGGTTGAGTTGATCACAGACTTCGACTTAGGAATAACCTATACCCCAGGGAAAGCCAACGTCATGGCTGATGCGTTAAGTCGTAAATCTTATTGTAACAATCTGATGTTACAACAAAGTCAACCGCTTCTCCATGATGAATTTCGGAAGCTTAACCTTCACATTGTACCTCAAGGTTTTCTTTCCACCTTGGTAGCAAAACCTACTCTTACGGATCAAATCATCGCTGCCCAAAAGCGAGATAAGGGAATATCTAAAATCAAAGAGAACATTGCTAGCGGAGGTGCTAGTTGTTTCTCCACAAATGATCATGGCGTTGTGTACTTTGAGAACCGTCTAGTGGTTCCCAAGAACCAGCATCTATGGCAGTTGATCCTTAAGGAGGCTCATGAATCCCCTCTCACCATTCATCCCGGTAGTACTAAGATGTATCAGGACCTACGCCAGAGGTTCTGGTGGACTAGGATGAAGAGAGAAATCGCTCAGTATATTGCAAATTGCGACGTTTGTCGTCGTGTAAAAGCAGAGCATCAACGGCCTGCTGGCACCCTTCAACCCTTAGCTATTCCTGAATGGAAATGGGATAAAATTGGTATGGATTTCATTACCGGTTTTCCCAGGACCAAAAGAGGGAATAATGCTATTTTCGTCGTGGTCGATCGTCTTTGCAAAGTAGCTCATTTCTTACCTGTTCGTGAGAGTATAACCGCTAGTCAGCTGGCAGACTTATACATCTCCCGAATAGTGTCCCTCCATGGTGTTCCTTTGGAGATCAATTCGGATCGAGGAAGTCTCTTCACCTCTCGATTTTGGGAAAGTTTCCAAAATGCTATGGGAACCCGTCTCTCCTTTAGCACCGCTTTCCACCCTCAGTCAAGTGGTCAAGTGGAACGCGTCAACCAAATTCTAGAAGACATGCTTCGAGCCTCTGTTATCTCGTTCGGAATGGACTGGGAGAAGTGCCTTCCATTTGCCGAATTCGCTTACAACAACAGCTATCAATCTAGCTTGGGTAAAGCCCCTTTTGAAGTTCTCTATGGACGACGATGTCGAACACCCCTTAACTGGTCAGAGACCGGGGAAAGACAATTCTTTGGCCCGGATATGATTCAGGAAGCAGAAGAACAAGTTCGTATCGTTCGTGAAAAGTTGAAAACAGCCCAATCCCGTCAAAAGAGTCAA
>NW_025271212.1:0-1390 GCF_018294505.1 Triticum aestivum | reverse complement strand
GGCCCTCCTCCTCCAGCGAGAGGTACTCCTCCCTCCTTCCTCCTCCTCCCTCCCTCCCTAATTATAGTTATTAGAGAGTAGATATTTTGAACCCTATCTAGTTGAAAAAATGTAGGTTCTTAGAATAATGTAGGTTATGATCGAACCCTAGCTAGGACAAATTAGGTAGTATGAACCCTAGGTTTTTAAATTAGCTAGGTTTTTAAATTAGGACAAAAATTTAGCTAGGTTTTTAAATTAGGACTGAAATTTATCTAGGTTAATAGAATTTAGGTGTTTTAGGTGTATTTAACAGAATTCTAGGTGTTTTAGTTATTTTAGGTGTAGTTAACAGAATTCTAGGTATTTTTATTTAGTTAAAGCAATTGTTGTTATTTTTTTAGTTAAAGCATTTTTTCCTATTATATGCAAATTTACAGTGGACATGGCGTATTTTGAACATGTTACATTTTGGACATGTCATATTTTTCCAAGTGGCCTATGTTTTGCCAGAATGTCGATTCGTTTACGCTATGGAAAATTTCAGGCGCTCGATATGTCCTCCTTTTAGCAAAGGTCATGCAAAATTTTGCTAAGTCTTTATTAATTTTGTTTTTATAATTAAGCATTTGTTCTCGACGTCGATGATGTCTGGCCCGCATCCTCGTTGTTGACTCGGCGGAGGAGGCTTTCTTGATTATAGGGGCCATGTCCGGGACTAGGCTCCGCCGGGCTGGTACTGGGAGGTGCTACCTTCCGGGGCGCGCAGCTTGGTAAGGAGGCAGCCCATCATCGACCCGGACCTTCTTTGGTGGCAGTCGTGTGGGCCAGTGACGGTGGGGAGGCCTTCGTCCACCACGGAGGTGATATGTCACCGTGTCAGCGGGGAGGATGAGCATGTCCATCGCTACATGGTTGCGTTGGAGGGCAGGTTTGACAATACCTGCATGGTTCTCCAGGGATCTCACTGGAGCTATAATCCTGTGATGGTTCCTTCTCTTTGGGTGTCCATCGCCCACGCCGATACCCGTCGTTCGCTAGGGTTCTAGTTGTATTAGTGATGTTATATGTATGATACTATTCGAGATGTATTAATGATAATATTCGACGATGTACTGACGCAAGAGATGATTTAGTTTTCTTATTGAATGCATGCTAATTTGAATACAAATTCGTTTTATGATTTAGTTTTGCTTATTGCATGCACGTCTGTTTCAACTATGAACATAGAAATGTCTGACGATGATAGCGAAAGGGAATTCGGTATGTGCGAATACTGCGAAGAAGACCACGGCCTTTGTGACAGGCCTCACCTAGTTGGTGGGAGGCACTTCAGCATCAAGCTGGATGAGAACTTCGAAGTGCATACAGTAAATCACAACGACAAGTCTTTTTTCGTAATTAAGCATGA
>NW_025271211.1:0-1390 GCF_018294505.1 Triticum aestivum | reverse complement strand
CTGATACCCAAGCCTTCTCCACAGTGTGCCACATCTCTTCAGCCAAGGGTGCTCTATATGGGGAATTTTGTAACCACTTGGTCATGTATCCATGTTCATTCGCAATCCAGATAGCCATCAGTCGCATCATGGTGTGCATCTTGACATGTGAATTTTCTGTGGAGTCAATGCTAGTGTCACCTTTTTCCAACATGGATGCACGCACTAAGTCATTAATGAGGGTATAGCCCACATCACTGGGATCAGGACCATTTAACAAACCAAGTCCTATCCACCACCTTATAAGTATCTTCATTGGTATGTTCTTATTTTCAGGCCATAAAGAACATAACAAAAAACGCTTCTTCATAACAGCTGTCAGATTATTATAACTTTCTTGTAGATGTTTGAATAAATCTTCATGGGTATCAGTGATTTCATGGAGTTTTGAATTCCCCAGCAGATCTCTGGCGGTTCTCCATTCCCTGTGATCTTTCTTGGGCGACATAAATTTACCGAGTGTGCATAAAGCCATTGGTAAGCCGTTGCACTCCTCAACTATCTGTCGAATATTTAGTTACATAAGTAAGATATGGTTGTACGAAGTGGATGTGGTAAACCACGACAAAAGAAAAGTATACTTATGCAATTAGAAGGAAAGAAAATTGAACTACAATCATAGGCAGAAATGTTGCTATCAACAGTATCTGCAGACACCACTATCGTGCGGCACAAAAAAGGCCTACTTTATACGTATATAATATTTTAAGTTACACTCACTATTTAAATATATTAATTTTTATAATTTAATTAGCTTTTAAGAATTATAATATGTTTATATCCTTGGAAATCTTTTTATTTTTACAAAGAATTATAATGTTGGCAGCTTTCACATTCTAACTTTGGCAGCCTCAACTAAAAAAACTTTGTTGGCCTCTCTTATCATCTTTTGTTGTCATAAATGATTAAAATTCTAGAAGATCATTAATGCATATGTAGACAATGTATATTCCACTGATAATTTAAATCTTCTACAACCTAAATTAATGATTCCACTATCATTAACAAACTAGTATTGTATAAAAAAGCTTCACTAATTAAATTCATCAATATCACTGCCTTGGGCTGGAGTTAATGCGGAACTAACCTCTTTCGCAAGATTATGAATTTTCTTATCATCAAAGATTTCACTTCCCACCTTCTGAGCAAAGAGATTCCATGCGTCTTGTTTACTCAAGCACTTCATTTGGATGGTATCCTCAGGGCAGCAGCATCCCATCTTGCTACACACGCACATGCTTCTAGTTGTGAACACAACTTTACGCCGGTGTGGCTGTACTACATCAAGCGAGGGGATGCCTAGTTCGTCCAGATTAAGATCCTCCCATAGATCATCCACCAACAATAAGAA
>NW_025271210.1:0-1390 GCF_018294505.1 Triticum aestivum | reverse complement strand
TGCTGGGTGGCGGCGGTGCAACTGCGGCTTGAGGCCCCTCCAACGCGCGGCGGCTGCGGCTTCTCTGGCGGCGGCGCGAGTTATCCCGGCGGTGGCTTGGCGGCGGAGCTCCGGTGATGACTCGACGGCGGGCTGGAGGGCTAGGCACCGTCCAGTGGTGCTGCCTCCATGGTGGTTGCGGTTTGGGGCCATTGACCCCGATCCGATCTGGATCTGGTG
This sequence comes from Triticum aestivum, assembly GCF_018294505.1. Lineage (NCBI taxonomy): Eukaryota > Viridiplantae > Streptophyta > Magnoliopsida > Poales > Poaceae > Triticum > Triticum aestivum. The sequence goes on along the minus strand of NW_025271210.1, from coordinate 1,171 downwards.
GTGCCTGGGTCTGGGCCATGGCGGCTGGCAAGGCATGGGAATCGTCGGGGCTTATCGGCCTCTAGGCACCATGGGGGTGCCGGCGGTGACGCGTGCCCGGCGTGGTGACGCTGGTGGACGTGGTGGTCATCTTCTTCTCGAGATGGTCGGCCAGAGGCTCGGTGATCGGATCTCGAGATCCATCATCTTGTCCCGGCTGCGAGTGGGGGAGACATGGTTGCCGGTGAAAACTGAGCCGACGGCAGGCGATGGCGGCGTTCTCGCCGTTACCTTGATGGAGGCATCATCGTGTAACTACTGTCGACCCACTCGTGCTGCTCCGGGGGAAACCCTAGGATCTAGTGTTCCAAATCGGACGATGGCGGCACTGCGGTGTCGTCTCTCTTTTGCGAGCATCGTTTGCGGAGCAGCGCTGGGTGTCAGAGGCAGGAGGTGGAGCGGCTTCATCTTGCACGGAGCTTCGGTGGTGATGTCAAGTCATGCCTGACCGATAGGTGCTACGCTTTGTCATGCCTGGTCGGCAGGTGCTACGCACGACAAATCTTCCAAGGACTTCAAGCTGTGTCGGCTGGTGATACCTGACAGCATGGCGCTGAGGTGTATCAGTGGCGACCGCGACGTGCTGAGTTGTTCGCGCGCAGGGACGAGGTGCCGTTTGGCGCAGTGGTGGCGTCGACGATAGCTAGACCGAGTAAGGTTGATGCATCAGTACAGTTCTGAAGATGGAGTGGTGGCACTTGGCGGCGGTGGCATCTGAGTGCACGCCGGACCAGTGAGACTCATGCCCGGCAGCGTCCTGGATGGGATCTCAGGTCTTAGATGTTAGGTCTAGCTGCAATGTCTGTTTGGTATTAGGCCCAGACTATCTGCACCCCTTCATCAACTGAATAGAGATGCTTAGACGCAGGCCCGGCCCATAGGCCGGGCAAACGGGGCGCCCGCCCTGGGCCCCCAGCACTAGTAGAAAAGGGGGCTTTGGTCCAGGCCGGGTAAGCCCATTAGTCCCGGTTCAGTCCAGAACCAGGACCAATGAGTGCATTTATCCCGGTTCGTGCAGCTAAGGCATTAGTCCCGGTTCACCTGGGCCCTTTAGTCCCAGTTCGTGCCACGAACCGGGACTAAAGGGTGCGATGCCCATTGGTCCCGGTTGGTGGCACCAACCGGTACTAAA
>NW_025271209.1:0-1390 GCF_018294505.1 Triticum aestivum | reverse complement strand
TAAACTCATGAAAGGTCTCGGAGTATGATGCATAAGCTCCACCCGCGGGGAAGACCCATGGTAGCCTACTATCAGTCAAGGCTTTGTCTGAAGCTAGATTCACAGAAAACTTGTAGTTCAAGGCCCAGTCCATTGTTCAATGTTTACTAGTGTAGCATAGAGTTCTTTCTAGCTGGAAGTTCAACTTAACAGTCTCCACTACAGTACCGGTATATAAAACAGTGTTTTGGAACCAAAGGCAATTCTTGTGTGCCTCTGGTATCTGGTGGGGGATTGCTGGAATTTAGTCTATTTTGGGACATCCCAATAACTATTTCAGAAATTCCTAATAAATCCTAGAGGCCCAGTTAGCCCATTCGTGCAAGGTAAGGGATACTACTAAAGTTTAGTCCCATATTGCTAGTTTAGTGGGAGTTGGACCTCCTTATAAGGGAGGTTCTTTCCCCACAAGTATGAGCATGAGAACAAGCGGACATCCACGCGCGCTCCTCCTCCGCCGCCCGCCTCGGCATGACGCGACGCGACGAGTCACGCCGCGGATTGCGGGAATGAGCCGAGCCGATGTCTAAATTTTTGCCACGCACTACGGGTATACTAAAGGTCACTCAGGAGCTGGAAAGTTTTTGCTGTAGTGGATACTGAATACGAACGCTGCACCCTTCAGTTGTTGTCTGTTCGTTTCGTCTCCCTCGTTCCCTTCAGCTCCCGGCACAGCCTCTCGCCTTCTTCTCCTGTGCCTATAAAAAGGAGGCCGCTCCTCTCCAGAGAGACACAACAGAAGACTCTCTTCCTCTCGCCACCGAGTTCCTGAGCACTGTGCTACTGCCACGATCTTCCACATCCCGGCTTGCGGCGTGCACCGCGAGTTGGGATAGTAGGCCTCCGAAACCGCAACTCTTTGCGTCCTGTATGGGAGAAGGGTGATAAGGTTTTTGGGGAGCGCTCCGTGCGACTACTGACTTGTTCGTCACGAACGCCCCGGACTCCGACGACTACTTCCCCGACGATGACTTCTTCCCCGACGTCAACAACCTTCTCGATGACATGGCTGGCGAGGACACCAAGCCCAAGACCAGTGCTTATGTTGCTGCTGCTGTCCCGTACGTGTTCTTCCTCTTTCTGTTAGATGTCCTGCCAAAGTTCCTTGTTCTAGCATCTACTCTAGATACGTTTGGTTATAGTTCATATTTGCAGATGCTATTTACCTTCTCTCTGTCAGACTGCATGACTTGTTTTATATCTGTTATATTAGTCATGCTTTATTTAGTATTTCTGTTAATAAAATTATTCGGTAAATTGCTCATATTTCCAACACGCCTCGTCTCCAGTGGCCTTAGGACCATGGCTGCATGGTGGATCCCGGCCCTTGCCAGCAGGAGGGCTCTGTCTT
>NW_025271208.1:0-1390 GCF_018294505.1 Triticum aestivum | reverse complement strand
AGACATGACCGAGACGCTCTCAGGTCAATAACCAACAGCGGGATCTGGATACCCATGATGGCTCCCACATGCTCCTCGATGTTGTCATCGGATGAACCACGATGTCGAGGATTCGATCAAACCCTGTATTCAATTCCCTTTGTCAGTCGGTACGTTACTTGCCCGAGACTCGATCGTCGGTATCCCAATACCTTGTTCAGTCTCGTTACCGGCAAGTCACTTTACTCGTACCGTAATGCATGATCCCGTGTCCAACACCTTGGTCACATTGAGCTCAATATGATGATGCATTACCGAGTGGGCCCAGAGATACCTCTCCGTCATACGGAGTGACAAATCCCAGTCTCGATCCGTGTCAACCCAACAGCTACTTTCGGAGATACCTGTAATGCACCTTTATAGTCACCCAGTTACGTTGTGACGTTTGATACACCCAAGGCACTCTTACGGTATCCGGGAGTTACACGATCTCATGGTCGAAGGAAGAGATACTTGACACTTGCAAAGCTCTAGCAAAACGAACTACACGATCTTTTATGCTATGCTTAGGATTGGGTATTGTCCATCACATCATTCTCCTAATGATGTGATCCCGTTATCAACGACATCCAATGTCCATAGTCAGGAAACCATGACTATCTGTTGATCACAACGAGCTGGTCAACTAGAGGCTTACCAGGGACATAGTGTGGTCTAAGTATTCACACGTGTATTATGATTTCCGGATAATACAGTTATAGCATGAATAAAAGACAATTATCATGAACAATGAAATATAATAATACTTTTATTATTGCCTCTAGGGCATATTTCCAACAGTCTCCCACTTGCACTAGAGTCACTAATCTAGTTACATTGTGATGAATCGAACACCCATAGAGTTCTGGTGTTGATTATGTTTTGCACGCGAGAGAGGTTTAGTCAGCGGATCTGCGACATTCAGATCCGTGTGCACTTTGCAAATCTCTATGTCTCCATCTTGAACATTTTCACGGATGGAGTTGAAACGACGCTTGATGTGCCTGGTCTTCTTGTGAAACCTGGGCTCCTTTGCGAGGGCAATAGCTCCAGTGTTGTCACAGAAGAGTTTGATCGGCCCCGACGCATTGGGTATGACTCCTAGGTCGGTGATGAACTCCTTCACCCAAATCACTTCATGTGCTGCCTCCGAGGCTGCCATGTACTCCGCTTCACACGTAGATCCCGCCACGACGCTCTGCTTGCAGCTGCACCAGCTTACTGCTCCACCATTCAACATATACACGTATCCGGTTTGTGACTTAGAGTCATCCAGATCTGAGTCGAAGCTAGCGTCGACGTAACCCTTTACGACGAGCTCTTCGTCTCCTCCATAAACGAGAAACATGTCCTTTGTCCTTTTCAGGTACTT
>NW_025271207.1:0-1390 GCF_018294505.1 Triticum aestivum | reverse complement strand
ATAGTTATTGAACCCCAAGGTGCGCTTACATGTTGGTCATCAACAGTCACAGTTTTGGCCGATTCTGGCCCGTTCTGTCGACTATTACTCACTTTTTTGGGGTCCCAGAGTGATTTCCATGATTAACCAACCCCGGGGTGCGTTTACGTGTCAGACATCAACACTCGCGGTTTTTGACGATTTTGGCCTGTTTCATGGACTATTACTCACCGTTTTGCGGTCACGAAGAGATTTCCATAGTTGTTGAACCCCAAGGTGCGCTTACGTGTTGGTCATCAACTCTCATAGTATTGGCCAATTCTGGCCCGTTTCGTGGACTATTACTGACTGTTTTGGGGTCCCGGAGTGATTTCCACGATTAACAAACCCCATGGTGCGTTTAAGTGTCGGTCATCAACACTCGTGGTTTTTGTCGATTCTGGGCCGTTTCATGGACTATTACTCACATTTTTGGGGTCCCAAAGCGATTTCCATGGATGTCGAACCCCAAGGTGCGCTTATGTATCGGTCATCAACAATCGCAGTTTCGGCCGATTCTGGCCCGTTTCTTGGACTATAACTCAATTTTTGGCTCACGTAGTGATTTCCACTCCGACGAACACCGGTGTGTTTATGTGTCGGTCATCAACATTTGAAGTTTTGGCCGATTTTGGCCCGTTTCATGGACTATTACTCACTGATTTGATGTCCCTGAGCAATTTCCATGATTGACGAAACCCGGGGTGCGTTTATGTATTGTTGATCAATAACCCTAGGTTTTACCGATTCAGGGCTCTTTCATGGACTATTACTCACCGTTTTGCAGTCCCAAAGCGATTTCGATGCTTGCCGAACCCCAAGATGTGCTTACGTTCTGGTCGTTAAGACTCGCAGATTATGCCGATTCTGGCCCGTTTCCTGGACTATTACTCAGTTTTGGGGTCCCGAAGTGATTTCCATGATTGACGAACACCGGGGTGCATTTACGTGTCGGTCACCAACACTCACAATTTTGGCCGATTCTGGTACGTTTTCTGCACAGTTACTCACCGTTGTGGGGTCCCAGAGCGATTTCCATGATTGACGATCCCTGGGGTGCGTTTACGTGCCCGTCGTCAACCCTCACAGTTTTGGCCAATTCTGACCAGTTTCGTGAACTATTACTCACCGTTTTGGGATCGCAAAGCGATTTCCATAGTTATTGAACCCCAAGGTGCGCTTACATGTTGGTCATCAACAGTCACAGTTTTGGCCGATTCTGGCCCGTTCTGTCGACTATTACTCACTTTTTTGGGGTCCCAGAGTGATTTCCATGATTAACCAACCCCGGGGTGCGTTTACGTGTCAGACATCAACACTCGCGGTTTTTGACGATTTTGGCCCGTTTCATGGACTATTACTCACCGTTTTG
>NW_025271206.1:0-1390 GCF_018294505.1 Triticum aestivum | reverse complement strand
GGGGGGGGCGGCGCCGGCAAGGAGGCAGCGGAGGGGCGCGGGAGCCGAGGCGGGGAGCGGCCGGGCGGCGAGGTGCCCGCGGCGGCGGCAACCTCCGGCTGGGGCGGCGACGGCGGCCGCGGCGGCGGCCGGCCGGGGAGAAGACGGCGGCGGGGCGCGGGACAGGGCGCGGCGGCGGTTCGGGCCGCGGGGGCCCCGCACGGGCCTCGCGGGCCCGCGGGCGGCGGCGAACTGGGGACCGGGCGGCGCCACTAGGAGGCCGACACGTGGCGGCGGACGGGGAGGCCGGACATGTCCGTCGGCGGCGGTTGTGTCCGACGGCGGCCGGAGGAGTTTTTTAGGGTTTCGGGAAGAGGGAGAGATCCGAAAACGGAGGGGTGTATATATAGGCATAGAGGGAGCTAGGAGAGTCCAAATGAGGTGCGGTTTTCGCCCACACGATCGTGATCGAACGCTCTAGGACATGGAGCAGAGTTTGGTGGGTTTTGGGCCAAATTTGGGGTGTGTTGGGCTGCAACACACACGAGGCCTTTTCGGTCCCTCGGTTAACCGTTGGAGTATCAAACGAAGTCCAAATGACCCGAAACTTGACAGGCGGTCTACCGGTAGTAAACCAAGGCCGCTTGGCAAGACTCGGTCCAATCCGGAAATGTTTAAACCCCACACGAGAAAGAAAGGTAGAAATGACCACCGGAGGAGAACGAAACGCCGGAATGCAAAACGGACAACGGGGAAAATGCTCGAATGCATGAGATGAACATGTATGCAAATGCAATGCACGTGATGACATGATAAGAGATGCACGAAAAAGAAAACAACACACGGAGACAAAGACCCAAACCCGAGAATTAAATATAACTTAGCGCCGGAGACGGCAAGAGTTGGATACAAAAAATGGAAAGTATATCTGGGGCGTTACAACACTCCACCACTACGAAAAGATCTCGTCCCGAGATCTAGGACTGAAAGAACTCCGGGTACTCAGAACGGAGGTGATCCTCGCGTTCCCAGGTAGCTTCACGGTCGGAATGGTGTGACCACTTGACTTTGAGAAATTTGATTGACTTGTTGCGAGTTTTGCGTTCAGTCTCTTCAAGAATAGCAACTGGGTGCTCACGATAGGAGAGATCTTCTTGGAGCTCAATGTCCTCGAAGTTGACGGTGCGGTCAGGAGTCTTGAAGCACTTTCGAAGCTGAGAGACGTGGAACACATCATGAACATTTGCAAAGTTTGAAGGAAGCTCGAGTTGATAGGCGAGGTCGCCTCTCTTGCTGACAATCTTGAAAGGTCCCACGTATCTAGGGGCAAGCTTCCCTTTGATACCGAAGCGACGAGTACCTTTCATGGGAGAGACGCGGAGGTAAACATGATCTCCGATCTCGAAAACCA
>NW_025271205.1:0-1390 GCF_018294505.1 Triticum aestivum | reverse complement strand
GGACATGCATCATACTTGTTTGTGCATCATGCCATGTTTATGTGATGGTTGTTTTACTATGTTGTTTGTTTCTTTCCGGGTTGCTTCTCTCGTTAGCTTCGGTTTCGTTCCGGAGTTGTGAGGATTCGTTCGACTACATCCGTTTGTCTTCTTCATGGACTCGTTCTTCTTCCTAGTGGGATCTCAGGCAAGATGACCATACCCTCGAAATCACTTCTATCTTTGCTTTGCTAGTTGTTCGCTCTATCGCTATGCTTGCGCTACCTACCACTTGCTATATCATGCCTCCCAAATTGCCATGAAACCACCTCTAACCTTTGTCACCCTTCCTAGCAAACCATTGTTTGGCTATGTTACCGCTTTTGCTCAGCCCCTCTTATAGCGTTGCTAGTTGCAGGAGAAGATGAAGATTGCTCCATGTTGGATTATGTTGATGTTGGGATATCACAATTTCTCTTATTTAATTAATGCATCTATATACTTGGTAAAGGGTGGAAGGCTCGGCCTTATGCCTGGTGTTTTGTTCCACTCTTGCCGCCCTAGTTTCCGTCATACCAGTGTTATGTTCCTTGATTTTGCGTTCCTTACGCGGTTGGGTGATTTATGGGACCCCCTTGACAGTTCGCTTTGAATAAAACTCCTCCAGCAAGGCCCAACCTTGGTTTTACCATTTGCTACCACCTATCCCCTTTTCCCTTGGGTTCCGCAGACTCAAGGGTCATCTTTATTCACCCCCCCCCCCCCCGGGGCCAGTGCTCCTTCGAGTGTTGGTCCGAACCGAGCCGCCTGCGGGGCCACCTCGGGGAAACTCGAAGTCTGGTTTTACTCGTAGCCTGTCCCATCCGGTGTTGCCCTGGGAACGAGATATGTGCAGCTCCTATCGGGATTTGTCGGCACATCGGGCGGCTTTGCTGGTCTTGTTTTACCATCGTCGAAATGTCTTGTAAACCGGGATTCCGAGACTGATCGGGTCTTCCCGGGAGAAGGTTTATCCTTCGTTGACCGTGAGAGCTTATAATGGGCTAAGTTGGGACACCCCTGCAGGGTATTATCTTTCGAAAGTCGTGCCCGCGGTTATGTGGCAGATGGGAATTTGTTAATATCCGGTTGTAGAGAACTTGACACTCGACTTAATTAAAACGCATCAACCGTGTGTGTAGCCGTGATGGTCTCTTTTCGGCGGAGTCCGGGAAGTGAACACGGTTTTGGGTTATGTTTGACGTAAGTAGGAGTTCAGGATCACTTCTTGATCATTGCTAGCTTCACGACCGTTCCGTTGCATCTCTTCTCGCTCTCATTTGCGTATGTTAGCCACCATATATGCTTAGTGCTTGCTGCAGCTCCACCCCATTACCCCATCCTTCCTATTAGCTTGAATAGTCTTGATCTC
>NW_025271204.1:0-1390 GCF_018294505.1 Triticum aestivum | reverse complement strand
TGAACTTCTTCAATATCTTGTCAAGGTATGTACTCTGTGAAAGACCAATGAGGCGTCTTGATCTATCTCTATAGATCTTGATGCCTAATATATAAGCAGCTTCTCCAAGGTCCTTCATTGAAAAACACTTATTCAAATAGGCCTTTATACTTTCCAAGAATTCTATATCATTTCCCATCAATAGTATGTCATCCACATATAATATGAGAAATGCTACAGAGCTCCCACTCACTTTCTTGTAAACACAGGCTTCTCCATAAGTCTGTGTAAACCCAAACGCTTTGATCATCTCATCAAAGCGAATGTTCCAACTCCGAGATGCTTGCACCAGCCCATAGATTGAGCGCTGGAGCTTGCATACTTTGTTAGCATTCTTAGGATCGACAAAACCTTCCGGCTGCATCATATACAATTCTTCCTTAAGGAAGCCGTTAAGGAATGCCGTTTTGACGTCCATCTGCCATATCTCATAAGCATAGTATGCGGCAATTGCTAACATGATTCGGACGGACTTCAGCTTCGCTACGGGTGAGAAAGTCTCATCGTAGTCAACCCCTTGAACTTGTCGATAACCCTTAGCGACAAGTCGAGCTTTGTAGATGGTCACATTACCATCTGCGTCCGTCTTCTTCTTAAAGATCCATTTGTTTTCTATGGCTCGCCGCTCATCGGGCAAGTCAGTCAAAGTCCATACTTTGTTTTCATACATGGATTCTATCTCGGATTTCATGGCTTCTAGCCATTTGTCGGAATCCGGGCCCGCCATCGCTTCTTCATAGTTCGAAGGTTCACCGTTGTCTAACAACATGATTTTCAGGACAGGGTTGCCGTACCACTCTGGTGCGGAACGTGTCCTTGTGGACCTACGAAGTTCAGCAACTTGATCTGAAGCTTCATGATCATCATCATTAACTTCCTCCCCAGTCGGTGTAGGCACCACAGGAACATTTTCCCGCGCTGTGCTAATTTCCGGTTCGGAAGGGGTGACTATCACCTCATCAAGTTCCACTTTCCTCCCACTCAATTCTTTCGAGAGAAACTCCTTCTCTAGAAAGGACCCGTTCTTTGCAACGAAGATCTTGCCTTCGGATCTGAGGTAGAAGGTATACCCAATAGTTTCCTTAGGGTATCCTATGAAGACGCATTTTTCCGATTTGGGTTCGAGCTTTTCAGGTTGAAGTTTCTTGACATAAGCATCGCATCCCCAAACTTTTAGAAACGACAGCTTAGGTTTCTTCCCAAACCATAATTCATACGGTGTCGTCTCAACGGATTTAGACGGTGCCCTATTTAAAGTGAATGCGGCAGTCTCTAAAGCATAACCCCAAAATGAGAGCGGTAAATCGGTAAGAGACATCATAGATCGCACCATATCCAATAGAGTGCGATT
>NW_025271203.1:0-1390 GCF_018294505.1 Triticum aestivum | reverse complement strand
GAAGGAACCCTTGAGGGTCTCGACCTCGGTTGCGCCATCTATGATCATAATCAAAAAATTCCATGAGTTAACCTCTCAATATACATATCACTTCTTATATGAAAATAAGTTCCTTCTTAAATATTTTCCGCATACCACGCGTTTCCTCGAACCGCTTGTTGATGTGGTCGAGCTCCTCACCGTCCACTCGGAGCTTCCGATTGAGGTTGTAAACCTCTGCGGCATGGGCAATAACCGCCAACATGGACGTCTGTTATGAAAGTAGCACAGTATGTTACTATCAGGATTATTATGTGGATCCACTGTTCGCATTTTTTTCTAAACCGGATAGAGCCTCAGGGGCTACTGTCTATATACAGGTTTATCCTTTCATATGAAAAGTTTTTAGAACATTACGTGCATACCTCAAAGGCTGTCAGTAGGCTGTAGAAGGCTTCGTTCAGTCCACTTTTAGTAGACTGACCATTTTCCATAACCGCACCCATCAGGGTGCGGTGCTCCTCCACGACGGAAGCACTTTGTTATGCTTCCTCCGGAGCATGAGACGCCTCCAGATTATTGGAGGCTATTGATGGAGCTGTTGCTCCTCCCCCCTCTTTCGAAGGGGGCCGCTTATCCGATCCTGGAGCCGCGTTGGTCTCTAGAACGGTGTTCGGTGGGGGCCCGGATTGTTGGGGCACCCGACCATAGGTTTTCATGGGGGTCGCCTCCCCTAGGTCTTCGGCAGCCGAGGTGTTAACCTCAGGTGCTCTCCCGATAGCCTCGTTCGCCCCTCCTCGTCCAAGAGAAGTCCTACTGGATGACACTTCGGTGTCCTCCACCGCGATAGCTGAAGGGGCTTGCGACGGCGTGTCACTCTCCTCCTATTTGGGCGGTAGGGAATTCCCCTCTGATAATGGAGTGTGCGGGACCTCACGGGGAGGGCTGAAAGGCAAATAACAAAACAACTTACATAACGGAGGCAAGAAGACTTAAGAAGAACAATAAGTTTATGAATACTTACAATTCGCCCAGGGGCTTCACCCTCGGAGGTCTCTTGGGGACTTGTTTGGACTCTGAGTCCGAACTGTCCATGAGGGCCAGCTTCCCTCTTTTTGGCGCCTCCCCTCCGGGTATTCGGAGGCCGTCCTCTTCTTCCTCCGCACCATATGGGGGGAGTCGCTTTCCACCTCCTCTTCCTCTTCTTCCTCGTCTCCCTCATGGGAGGAAAGGACTTCGGTCTCTCTGGACACAGTGTCCGAAGGACCATTGCGGCGGGGGCCACCCTTGGCCTCCTTTCCCTTCCTTCTCCAGTGCCTAATAAGGCGCAGGGACCAGCATCTCCATTAGCTGGGGTGTGGCTGGGTTCTCCAGCAGCGGTGCCGGACGGTTGATCTGCTCCGTCTTTGCC
>NW_025271202.1:0-1390 GCF_018294505.1 Triticum aestivum | reverse complement strand
TTTGGTTAGCATGGTTTACTTCCGTCGATCCGGTCGACCTCCTCCCGCGGCAGCCGCCACATCTTCTTCGCCGCCGGAATCCCCTCCTCTCCTCGGGAACAGCCGACCATCCTCTTGGCCTTCGGGGAACACTCCTCGCCGGAAAAAGACGCCGCCTTTCGTTTCCCAGTGCAGACACACTCGACGCCGGCCATCGGCTGATCTGATTTCTGCTCAACTCGCCGGGAGATGTTGAGATCTGGATTGGGGGCTGCCCGCGTTCGATTTTCGATTTTGGGGAGGGGGCTTGCTCCTCCTTATATTGGTTTCAGCCCCGTCCACGCGTCGGACTAACTGAGTCACAGTCGGACCCAAACCGAAACGGCGCTCTGTGCAAAACCGTGATTAACTATGCGGAACTTTTTCTAATTTATACTCCCTCCATTCCTAAATATTTTTCTTTCTAGAGATTTCAAATGGACTACCACATACGGATGTATATAGACATATTTTAGAGTGTAAATTCACTCATTTTGCTCTGTATGTAGTCACTTGTTGAAATATCTAGAAACACTGGTAGAAAAAAGCCCTTTAGTCCCGGTTCGCAACAGCCTTTAGTCCCGGCTGTGCAACCGGGACTAAATATGCGCGACTAAAGACCCCCCTTTAGTCGCGCCTCTTACGGACCGCGACTAAAGGCTTTAGTCCCGGTTCTTGTGGCTGACCGGGACTAAAGGCCCGTCCACGTGGGCGCCCGTGGTCCGTCGGGGCGGAGGACCTTTTGTCCCGGTTCTCGTGGCCAACCGGGACTAAAGGGCTCCTCCGCGGGTTTAGGGTTTTAGCCCCCCTAAACCTGGTTTTTTTTAGTTTGGAGTGTTTTATTTTTTTTATATTATATTTTGTGTTTTATTTTAATTTTGATAAAGTTTCAGTACACATATTCTACACTACTATATACATGCATATGAAATTTCAAACAAGAAGAATTCAAGAGGAATATATAATATATATTCAATCTCGGGTGACCATATACAACTTCGAACAAGTTTCCATACACAATTAGGATGGATGACCATATACAACTTCGTACAAGTTTCAATCTCGGGTATGCATATAAATTTCTTCGTCCTCGGTATAGTGTTCTCCTTTAGGATTGATGACTTCCCTCATGAAAAATCCTGCTAATTCTTCTTGAATTGGTCGGAAGCGAGCTTCTGGACTAAGCCTCCTCCGCAAGTTATCCGTCGCGTTCCGCACGCTATCCGATGCCTTCCGCTCAGAGGTGTGTCTCCGGATGTTCTCACAAACATAGTATCCACATAGATTGGTCCCCGGTGGCTGCTTATCCACATTAACTAACCTTCTGAAATCTAGCTCATGTTTGAATTCACCGACAATTTCTTCTGAGAAC
>NW_025271201.1:0-1390 GCF_018294505.1 Triticum aestivum | reverse complement strand
TTCTGGCAGGAAGGAGGTTAGTCCCGCCATCCGCCACTCCAGGTTGATGGCCAATCTTGGTCAGGCTTATTGTTGCAGTTGCCCCACCTCTTGTATCCAACCGTATAGCACTCACGGCCGCGATAGCTTCCTGCACCAACGGGTCTGCCAGCACCTCTTCAGGCACGCTGCCATACCTCACTGTCGCCCCCTTCTGTGTAGCCATGAGCCGGTCACCCCCTCTGTCCGACTCAAACAGCAGAAGCGCCTAGCGCTACTAGCTTCTGGGACTACAACTCCACCCCTACTCTGACTCCTCTTAAAAGGTGAAGCGCGCATCGCTGCCGAAAATCTCATCTCTTGGAGATCATCGGGCAGCTTACAATCGCGCTGGCCGTGCCCTAGGTGGCCACAAGAGCTACAGCACCTCGGGAGCCTCTCATATTTTACATTCAGCTTATACAACTTTCCCTCAGCTCTATCATAAGTTTCTATCATGCTACGGATCGGCTCATCAACATCATGGTTTATGCGCACACGCATGTAGTCACCCCATATCCTACCCTCTCTATCAACATCCACCTCAAGCACCTTTCCAAGTTCATCCCCAATCTCTCTGGCAACAGGCTCAAAAAGCATGATTGGTGGGGCATCGTAAATATGAGCCCACATCGGCATATGGGCAACCACCACGTCGCCCGGCCGAGCACTCCCGTCCACGGCCACCATGAGGAAGGCATCGCCCTTGTGTGTCCAAGGGCCGTTGTTGAGGATGAATCAAAGATCTCCTTCCCTCTCGAACTCAAGGAGGAAGCGGTTGTTCTTCAAGGGGGTACAGTTAAGCCGCCCCCAAAGACCCCACTTGCTCTTGAGCTCGTTGAACAAGCCCACGATGCCAAAGATTTGCACCGAGAAGAACAGCCCGACAACTATCCATCTCGAACGCATAGCCGCGCGCTCCCGCGCCAGGTCCAGCTGAACGACGCTCGCCGCTCGCACCCCCATGCTGATGGGGAACACGGGGGCTACGACATGCTCGATCTCATCAATCCCTTCTCCCTTGCTCCCTCCAGCGCCGTGGCCGCCTGGGGTGCAGGGAGTGTCGCCTCGGCTCCCGGATGGACCACCCCGGAGGAGTGGGTGGCCCCCCAGCGTCGGTTTGCCATTGGAGGCCACCTCCTCCCTGGTGTTCATCCCCTCCTTGCCCTTGCGCTGTCCCTGATCAGCCATGGTGGTGGTATACTTTTGCGTTTGGGCACTACACTCGAGAGCGATGAGCGTGGATTTTCCCCTCTGATCCTTTATAGCATCCTGACTCCTACTATGTAGCACCATATCATACTTGATCGCCGACTGATTCACTGCCCCCATTGCGCGATCGGATTTGTGATTGACCCCATCTTTATCCTTT
>NW_025271200.1:0-1390 GCF_018294505.1 Triticum aestivum | reverse complement strand
GCGGAGGCAGACGCCGGCTTCTCCGAGGTGGGCAAGATCTCGAAGCAAAAGCAGGGGCAAGAGGAATCGGCCGACGATTTCGACGCTTTCATAGCTAAGCTGGAAGAGGAGCACGAGAAGTACTGGGGAGAGTATACGTCTGATGGCGTGAAGAGATTTGAGTACAAAGATTACTCCTCGTATCCGGTGAACAAAGACGGTTTCGTCGTGCTGCGTGGCTGAGTGCTCTCTGGATGGAGTTCCAATGTCGATGAAGATCTCGCCGATATGCGGTGCTTTCTGTCAATCTACTTTCTTTTTAGTTTGATGTAGTGCCCGTCTGTGCTACTTGTCCGGTGTCTTCTAGAGTACGTGCCAATGTGTTATGTTGTGAATCATTCTCTGATAGTGTATTCTTGTGGATGGAGTACTATTTTGTTATCCATGTAATTGTTCGTGTGACGCTAATACTTTCTCTGTACTAGAATGTCACCAATACCAGATTAGCCTAGGCCTGGTAATCTAAATAGCAGATATCTTAATTCCGGGCCTTTTTCATATTTGTGTCTTCTCAGTGGATGTTTCATCTGGCCTCAATGCCTGCAGCTCATGGTGAACATATTTACTATGGTGAAGCAATAAGTGGAAATACAGCTTCATTCTTCTCCAAGTTTTTTTTTGAGAAAAGATTATGTGCATTCAAAACGGGGCAAAGCCTGGATGACCAATGTCAATTTACATGAAGGTGATGTTGACGCTGCACAGAATGTGCAGCAAGTCATCACCAAGCCTGCAACAGCTGAAAAAGAAGATTATGAGGTGGGGAGGAAAATAGCAGCATAGCTGCACATCATGGCCCTGTCTTGCTCTCTACAAACTCTATGGTTCCATAGAGTAATAAATTCTTCTCCAAGTTCGGATGCAGGTCTCATATACATCATGATTCATGACTGATGCAGTCAATTGGATTATTACAATGATTCCAGTGACTTACTTTCTGGCTTTTTACTTCACGAAATTCAAGTGGTGTAAGCGTCCTTAGTTTTATATAATAGTCACTCCCGTGTACAAATTCGGTATTGATGGAACAGGGAAATCTTGGTGTTATTATATGCTCCGTAATTTGTAGTACATAACTAATTTCTTGCTGTTTTTATTGTCGCGTGTCAATTCCACCGTGCTCTGCCTCCTGGCCGGACATGGATTATGCCGCTATCATGAAGCAATGTCGGCTGACCTCAACTGTGGTCGTCCAGATAAACCTGCAGGTAGTATTTGATAGTTTGCTCCTTAGCAGATTTGTTGCCTTCAAGTACAACTAAAGCTGAGGGACACCTCATGAGTTCTTCGTTTTGTTTGTAGGACCTTGGATAAATAATCTGCAACCGTGCTCATGCTTCTTAGATTTATA
>NW_025271199.1:0-1390 GCF_018294505.1 Triticum aestivum | reverse complement strand
AGGTAATGCAGAGGATAAAGGGGTTCAACTACCGCAGCAAGTAACAGATGAATTGGTGTTGTCCTAATGCAATAAAAGAGAGCAGGAGCGAGAGAGTGGGATTGTGTCGGAATGAACAAGGGGGTTTTGCTTGCCTGACATTTCTAAAGATAGTATAGCTCTTCATCGGTGTCATCGATCACATCGTCGGTACACGTCTACTGAGAGGGGACAAGCACCGACAAACAAAGAAGAAACACAATCAATGCAATGCACAATATGATGCATGATCATGACATGGCATAATGAGTGTGTTGGCCTAATGCAACTACAACAGATTAAATGGAGTTGGTTTGAATCCAAGATTCAAATTCAAACCCCATATGTGGATATTCAAATGTCATTTATATGATTTGTCCTAAACAGTACTCATAAGTTGTTCTAACATGCATGAAACCAGTACATATGGATAGATTGGATTTTTTTGATCATTTTTCATATATAAATTATTTCATTCTGAGTTACGGTTAAATTTCTATGAATTTTAGAAGTTTAGAGCATTTTCTGCAATTTCTGGATTATTTAAAATTAAGCTAAATCCAGAAATAGATTTACTGCATCGGCATGACACCATCATGACGTAAGTAGGTCAACCGAGTTGACCAGGGTCAAACCTGACCAGTGGGGTCCACGTGTCAGTGTCACAGCTAATTACGGAGTTAATTAGTGCTAAGTTAAATGCTAACCTAAGTTAATTAGGGCGTGGGCCCACATGTCAGTGACTTAGCTGCTTAACTAAAATTAGCAGGGCTCTGGGCCCACTTGTCCGGACCCAGGGGAGGTCAACTTGGTCAACCCGGGTCAAACTTGCCGGAGTTGACCCGGGGCTCGTCGCCGGCAGGGCCAGAGACGGCGAAGGGGCTCAGGATTCCTCCTCCGGCGACCAAATGGCCGGCGGAGGGCATCTGCGGGACGCGGGCACTCGTCCGCGTCGAGTGGTGGTAGCTTCTTGGCCTGGGATGGCCGGAGTCGTCACCGGCGTCGACCTTGGCGGTCGCCGGAGCTCGGGTGAGCTCGGGGTCGACGCTATGGTGGGCAGGGTGGCTCCTGCGGGGCACCTACGTGCTCTATGCGGAGCGGAGAGGGAGCTAAGCATGACGGCCAGACCGTTAGGTGGCCGGAGATACATCAGTGATGAGCACAAGCGGCGGCGCGTGCGAGTGAGCGAGGTGCGGTGGCTACGGTGCACGAGAGTGAGAACGGTGAGGGGGAAGATGATCAGTGGCTCACGGCGAGTGCAGGGAGGCGAACGGTGAGCTCCGGGAAGAACCGGAGCGGTCGGGGCGGCGGCGGCGATCTCGTCGTCGGAGTTAGGGGACGAGATCCGTGAGGACGTTCGGGGGCTTCCGGC
>NW_025271198.1:0-1390 GCF_018294505.1 Triticum aestivum | reverse complement strand
CTAGGGATGTGACAACTCACCCCCACTAAACAAGAATCTCGTCTCGAGATTCAAGCGTAGGGTAAGATGAAGGGGAAACGCAAACTAGTATAATCTTCACGATCCAGGTTGCACTTCAAATGAACGTTGATTCAATCACCATCTTTGTCTTGTCGTCTTGCTCTGAGAACTCCAGCCAACACGACCACGAGAGGAGAAGGAGACTCTAGAAGGATCGATCTTCTCGAAGATCGAACAACTTAGGATCAACTCGCAGAATGAGGCATAGTAACACCACCCGAGCTGAGACACAAAACACACATCTAGAGGGATGGAGTGGAACAAATGACGAGGGTTCACTAGGTAGACAACAATTCCACGTTTAAAAGGGTGGTGAACGGTTGTCAACGTAGCGAGGAGTTGAGTTTCCATGACGCCACAGCGGGACATCCTGGAGGAGGGTGATTCGTAGATTATTACCTTAAGTGGCAAAAAGAATTACCTTTAATTCAGAGATCATTGAAACTCTTTATACCAACCTAGGGCAAATTACGAACGATCGTTTGATAGAGTTCAGGAGAACGACACACTCGGCTAGAATGGATAATGTGGATTACCTTGTTGAAAACAACACAAGGCATGATTTTAGTAACTGGGAAGAAGCTCAACAGTAGAGAGTGAGTCCACTGTTTGAGAAGTTATAACCTAACCGAGGAAGTTGAGAGCAAACCCAGTTAGTGCCGATGATAACACCTAGCGCTTGCGCGTGCTCTCAAGAACTTGAGCATTTCCATATTCATCAAGGTTTTACCAACATCCGCGTCAAGGATCCTGGCAACACAACATACTACCATGATGAATACCGGTGGAAGATGCAAATGCAAAGGAGGATAACACCTTCTCAGATTTCACCTTAGCGAGGCCAAGGAAACAAAATCTGGATGATCGACCGAGAGACATTTAGCACTCCGCTTCTAATGTTCTCCTTGATGTGCTAGCGTAATCCATAAATAATTATGGTTTGATATCTAGAACATCAAGTAAAAGGTCGGACTTCGGGAACACAAAAATCCACAAGGAACGACTAGGGAGTAAATCCTGCGAAATCCTTATGGGGAGGTGGCCAACTTCCTCAATCAAGATACTATAATAATGGGTCTTCCGGCTGGGTGTGTTGGCCACGACATCCACCTTACCGGTTATCGAGGGACCAATATTATAGTTCTTGGGAAATGTTCCAACCATCATATCTGCCTGAGATTCAGATCTGGTTGGTGTCAGGATATTCCAGACTCATCGAGTCTAGGAAGAAAAATGAAAGTTTGCAACACAATTCGACGAGATAACGTTGCGAGATTCTCGGGAAATGAACTACGATAGCAAGCTCCAAAGCATGAGCTGGTTCTGCTAC
>NW_025271197.1:0-1390 GCF_018294505.1 Triticum aestivum | reverse complement strand
GTTTGACTCTCCCTGGTAATCGCTCTATCCAAGCTTTGAGAGTTTTTGACTACAACGGTTGCCGATCACCGCCTGCTGCTGGGTAAGAACTGGTAAGAATTTGAGATTTGCTTGACGGATTTGTGACACCCACCACCACCACTTGTTCGTAGTCTGTAGGATCATATTCTTGTGTGTTTCTATTGCTGCTAACCATGCCAGGATCACAAGCCGACGAGATTGACTGGGAGAATTTATCGAACAAGGAGCTTCATGATAAGTTTCAGCAAATGATGACTGAACAGGTGCAAGATGTGCTGAACAATTTTGAAGAGGCCATGGAGAAGATCACTGGCCTTGAGAAGACGTTCGAAACAAAGCTCGATAACAAGTTTAATGAATTGCTCGCGCGTCTTCCACCACCACCACCCGCTGCACCTAACGCACCTCTCCAACAACAACAACAACGACTACCTCCACGTCGCGAAGCAGACCTCCGCGAGCAAGCCGTGTTCCTCTTGCGTTTGGCCAAACTGTTGGTGCTGCTGTTGATACTTCTGTGGCTCCTGCTGCTGATGTGGAGGAGGATAATTATGTGGGAGATTATGAGGATGAGGTTGATCAAAATCAACACTACGTGCAGCCACCTGTACCACCACCAGCAGGTCGACCTGAGGTATATATTCGTAATGGTAGGCCTGCACCACCACCTCAGGTACGAGATGATGTCCATATTCCTAAACTGAAATTGAATATTCCACCATTTGGGGGTAGATATGTTCCTGATATATATCTTACTTGGGAGTTAGAAACTGAACAACGATTTACATGTTTACAATATCCTGAGGAGAGACGAGTTGCTGCTGCTGTTTGTGCTTTCACTAGTTCTGCATGTGTATGGTGGTCTGAACATTGTAGATTATATCCTATTCCAACTACTTGGTGATAGAGGCAAAGGTGTCCCGTCTTTCGATGAGATGATGGATATCGCTTTGGTGGAAGTCGACTTTGACGATCCGACTACGAACGTGCGAGGACGTCGCGCCTTAGCAATCGCTAAACCAACTCCGAGAGGTTATTGACCACGCCAGAGCACGATCAACCTGACCACGAGGGTCTGTTTCCTGCGAGCAAACGAAGAACAAGCAAGAAACTAAGATTGCAATCTGGATATTGCGAATATAAGATGAAAGCTTTATTGATCAAGGTGGGGTTCTGTGACGCCTTTGTCTGGTCGTTGAACACAAACGAAGTACGCGAAGTTGCAGCTATGGCAAACTTTTAATCTAAACAAAACCCAAAGTCTAAACGATGCCCTAAGGGTTGTATATATGGAGGAAGAGGGGGGGAATTTCGTGGCCCTTGGTGGAGGGGTCCGAAATCAACCCTATCTCTTGTTTCCCCACACATA
>NW_025271196.1:0-1390 GCF_018294505.1 Triticum aestivum | reverse complement strand
CAACGAAACAGGAACTATCGAGAAGAAGCACACAACATAGTAAACACATCACACATGAACAAGGCATGATGCTCAACCAAGTATGATGCAAGACAAGACTACATAAGCTACTCATGGCAAGAGATGATGCATACAAGAGCAACACGTCAAAGCAAGTTTAAATGAGGCTGGAAACAACATATAACAATTCCGGTAAGTCCTCATATGCAAATTTAGAAATTGGTCCAGAACTGAATAAACCTTATGTTCAAGTTGTTAAACAGCAAGTTAAGATGCACCAAGATGATCTACACGAGATTCTAGTCAAGTTACATATAAAGTCCATTTAATTCGGAGCTACGGCCTAGAATATATGAGCAAAACAAGTTAAACATGGCATTGATGCAAAAGGCATTCAAACATCAAGCAAACACCTCAAAACAAGGATGCAACATGATAATATGAAACTACATGCAATTCTAAGCAAGTTTCATAAAGAGAACACTCAAAACGGAGCAACGGTTCAACACTACACTCTATACAAGTTTAAAGGACAAGCTGTCCAAAACAGCAACTAGGCAACTAGCAAGCATCAAAACAATATGCTACAGCACATAAACATAATAACAAAAGGCATGGGCATGAAGTACAGGTAAAGCATGACAAAACATGAACACTGAGCTATCTCCAAAAATCACTAGAACATGCTCAAAAGGTCATGTCAAGATTGCAAATAATAACAGTTTCAGACTTAGCAGAAATAAAATCAGGTTGCAATGTTTAGAGCTATCAAACAACATGCTACAGGAACTTAACATGACAAACAAAGGCGTGGCATGCTAATAATAAAGACAAAGAACACAACTCCCTTAATGAACTAATTCTAAAGATCAACAGAAAAGATGGTAGCATCCATGCAAACATGGCAAGTGATATGACAGATTCATACATGGCAGGAACAACAATAAGTAGGCATGTTGGTGAGCTTGTACAGGTTACCATAGAGCAATACATGGCATGACAAGATGACCAACAGTAAGAATACATGTTTATGAAGCTAAGAATGGCAAGATCAAGTTAATAGGGTGCATGGATCACTAGCAAAACTCATGGCAAAACTGAACTTAATGTTAACTGGCTGACAGCAACATTATTTAGCAATTTGAGAGCAAAATTACAATAAGTTATAGCAGGCTATAAATGCAACCAGGGACATGAATGGATAGAACATGACACGTATAACAAAACATCCTTAGTGAACATCTCCAGATTATGCATAGAATGACTTGTAGCAGCAGGTTTACATAGCACCAGGATATAGCAGATCCAGACAAGCAAAATAGTAACAGCAAGTACCCTAATTCACGAGCTCGATGCACTCACTAGAAGGCTCACAAAAATACATGGATTG
>NW_025271195.1:0-1390 GCF_018294505.1 Triticum aestivum | reverse complement strand
GAAAGAACAGAAAAAGACTGAAGAAAACCCGAAAAACCTAGTAGAAGGAACAAAAGTTTTTTTGGATATTCCGTGAACTGGTTTTAAGTTTTGCCACTGCTCTGTGTTTTTCTTCGCATTGTAGTTCGCCATCCTGAACCAGTCAGTCGGGGTGGCTAGCGTGGTGTATACATGTCCAAAAGGTACTGGGTTCGATACCTAGCCAGGTGGCAAGCAGTTTTTGCTGTTTTTAATCTTGCGAGAAGCGAAACAATCGCGAGAAGGGAAACAATCGCAAATGGGCCGGCCCAGGGTGACCTGCGCCATGTGCGAAGGCGCGACAACTTGCCGCAATAAGCGGCGAATAGGAAATTCCTTTGAACTGTGGTTGTTTCGAACGAGCTAGGCGGTTGCCACTGCACCACTTTTGACATCACTAGAGGTTGAGGCGCCACCTGGTGGCACCACCTACGCAGGCATGTGCGAACATATCTTGTTTTGGCATATTCGACTATCATGTTTGGTCCTTAATCTCACTCATGTAAATCAATATGAGCATATGATATAACATTAGGATCTATTAGTTGCAAATCGATCAAACATATAGATACTATATTATTTGAGTTTAGAACCATCATAGGCAGTGGTACATCTATTAAGGATATATATGTATGACTCACCCATGAAGCATAAACAGCTGAGACGATGCATTATACAGTTAAAAAAGCGAAGACAAGCTAATATGGAGTGTGCCAGCTTGGCTGATGAAAGGGACCTCATGAGGCCATGACTGAGGATCAAATAAAAGAACACCTTTCAAAGTCCTCGAGAGGCTTGACATCATCCATTTCCACATTAGAGCTTGATGCCTCTCATCGGAATTACCAAATACTAGAAGCTAACGCGCGCTTCGCTGCGCCATTCTTCACCTGAGATCCACATTTCCCTCCTTCCATTGGTGTTTCTGTTTAAATCATTGTTTGCTCTAAAAACAACATAAGCCATTGTTTGTCTGCAAAATAAACACAATTCCAAACCTTGGAAAATATGTAAGAAAACAATAACTGGACTGAATAATCGACCATAGTGACCATAGCAAGGGCAACATAATCGGTATCATGTATTTGGCACTAACAAACATGCTTATGTTGTAGATAATTAAAGGACAGAGAGAGAGAGTTAGAGTAACATAGGTAGATATCGTATCATAATAAATGTTACGCTACTATGTGTCATTCATAACAATAAATAAGATGATTTATGATACTAATCTATGATACTACTCCCTCCTTTCTGGTTTATAGGGCTTAATTTGATAATCTCTTCAATTAAGGTGGATGATGAATGGTGGAACTAATTTCGTAGTTTACAAAAGTACTTAATTAGTACTCTCATTTTTCTCAAAAAGTTA
>NW_025271194.1:0-1390 GCF_018294505.1 Triticum aestivum | reverse complement strand
ATAACGTGCATTGCACGTGCACGTTTACTAGTATAGGAGGAAGAAGTAGGTCGGTGGACGCTCGAGGGGCCCACGAGGGCGGGGGGCACGCCCACCCTTATAGGGCGCGCCGGGCACCCTCGTGGCCGCCTCGTTCGCTTCTTGACGTCCACTCCAAGTCTCCTGGATTGCGTTTGTTCCAAAAAGATCGCTCCCGAAGGTTTCATTCCATTTGGACTCCGTTTGATATTCCTTTCCTTCGAAACACTCAAATAGGCAAAAAACAACAATTCGGGTTGGGCCTCTGGTTAGTAGGTTAGTCCCAAAAATGATATAAAAGTGTAGAGTAAAGCCCATAAACATCCAAAACAGGTAATATAATAGCATGGAACAATCAAAATTATAGATACGTTGGAGACATATCAAAGAGTCATGGTGATCTTCACCTTTCCTTTTTACACTTTATCCTTTGGCAAGCACTATGTGTTGAAAAGATCCTGATATATATATATATATATATATATATATATATATATATCCACTCGGATGTAGGTTCTCATAAAGTATTATTGTTGACATTACCCTTGAGGTAAAAGGTTGGGAGGCGAAACTATAAGCCCCTATCTTTCACTGTGTCCGATTGAAACTTCATACCCATAAGTATCACGTGAGTGTTAGCAATTGTGAAAGACTAAATGATAGTTGAGTATGTGGACTTGGTGAAAAGCTCTTATATTGAGTCTTTCCGAAGTTATGATAAATTGCAATTGCTTCAATTACTCAGATCATCGTTTGTTAGTTTTCAATAAGGTTTCTGATTTATATTTTACATTGTGAATAGATTGTTACCTTAGCATAAGAAATCATATGACAAAATATATGTGTTGTTCTAAGAACTAGCCGGGTGACCCGCGCATTTGCGCGGCTAGATTTACCATATATTATCAGTCTTGGTAATGCTAACTTTTTATTTGTCTCGGTCTTGTCGTGGTATCAAGTATCATTGACCACCATATATAAACGTGTAAATCTTGAGAAAGATATTTTTATTTTCTGCACAATTTATTCATTGCAAGCGTAAACGTTAATGGGTAGAAAAGGAAGACAATAGAATACTAAGGATTTCAGTTGGTGCCTTATATGCACATTTGTTTTCTTTGTATTCTATTCTTTCAGTTTTTTTCCTCCTACAGTGATATACTTGGTCTCTATCTTTTCAACAATAAGTTTATAAGTAATTTTTTTACTGATAGTTCAATAGCTTAATGATTATAGGCATTCTAATATATACCCCATAATGTCATACCATCCTCGGCACTGGTGGTTGATGTTGTGTTATTTGACTAAATCAATACCATGCTGCAGAGCATCATTTGTATTTCGTTTTGTATGGAGATCATTTGATGTTTTT
>NW_025271193.1:0-1390 GCF_018294505.1 Triticum aestivum | reverse complement strand
CCTGATCTTTGAGCTGGAAAGAAGCGAACTTGACGAAATCTTCAGGCCTGACGTTGCTGCATTCAAAATGCTTGCCCAGATCCACTAGCCAATCGTCAGCATCGGTAGCCTCAACACAACCGCTGAACGTCTTTGGGCCATTAGCAAGGAACTGGTTCAGTGTAGCAAAGTGGTGCTGATTATGGCCTTGATTCCCTTGACTGCCTTGATTGCGCTCTTGGAGAATTTGCATGATCAACTGTGTGTTTGCATTAGTAGCGGCCATCACAGCTTGCCATGCTTCCGGAGGAGGCGGAGGTGGAGGCGGATCAGGATTCGGAGTCGTGCGCGTTGGAGGAGCCATCCTGAACAGGTTGACCACCATTAGCACACTGATAGACAACAATATAGAAGCTGAATCCAACGGAATGAAAATTGCAACATATAGTCTTCACATCCGAACAGAATGAACGAATGCATTTCTCTTGAAGTGGTCACATATCCATAAGTTGAGAAGCCACGAAGAATTAAGGTAGAGAAATAAATCAACAAGGTACGGATCAAGAACGAATAATCGGTAAGAAATCCCAATCTCAAACCAATATCCGTGGAAGAAGAACTAGAGCTACTAGAATTCCCACCTATGAAATTCCCGAACCTTTCTGGTTATGCAATCAGGTGTTGGGGATACAGGGGAAGCACAATATCTCACCCAAACTAGCAAATCCTACATCCAGCTGTATCCATCCTTCAACACATAACCAGGAAAACTTCGGAAACCATCTACCTCAACCTTCGAAAAACATCCGTTATACAAGTTATGGCGATACTCCCGAACTCCCGCCCCAGTACTGGGTGGCGTCGAGGTTATCTCACCAACGAACTGCATAAAAGAGATTTCGATGTCGGCGAACATATCTCAAGTATACCAGAATTGCAACGATGAAATTGTGACGACAACACCTCGGAGCTCAACTCCCCGGGACACTGCCACAACCCCTAAAGACAGGAGGCACCAAGAACAATGTTCTCGTCACAAAACCATCGGAACAAAACCAAGATACTCGCGTGATCCTAAAATTTTTTTTAGTGAAATTTGAGAAGAGAAGAGTCAAAACTCTACGTCAGGATGCCTTACCAGAGCGATGAGGAGACTGGGAAGTAAAAGAATTCCTAAGCTCTCCGATATATAATTCCTAAGGACTCAAAACATTTTTCTAGACACAACTCGGCTGCTAAAAACGATCAAGCAATGGGGGCTCCTAAGGTCGGGGATGGCTCTGATTACCAACTTGTAACGCCCTCGATGCGGCTATAGCTCCCACGTGTCGAGGCACGACTTAGAGGCATAACCGCATTGAAAGCAGTGTCGCAAGTCAGGCAATCATTACAACATCCCATGTAAAATATA
>NW_025271192.1:0-1390 GCF_018294505.1 Triticum aestivum | reverse complement strand
ATTAAATATATGTTCACCGTGTTTTAAAATGTATTCACCGTCTTATATGAAATGTTTGTTGCATTTTGAGAATATTTCATGATGTTATACAAGTTTTTCATCATCTGTTTAAAAAATGGTCACCACATTTAAAAAGTGTATATTGCATAGTATTAAAGTGCTCATTTTTTACTTTATAAAAATGTTCACAATTATTTTTTTAGAACTATTCACATTATCTTAAAAAAACTATTCACCTCGTTCTACAATTAATTCATTGATTTTTTTAAAGAAAAATGCTTACTTTGTCACTTAAGTACTTGTTATACCATGTTAAGTCATCCCTAATATTGAACGTGTGTGTCCATTGAGAACATAAGTCAACACTAGTACATTGCTGACTCAAAATCCAGTAGCCCGCGAACGTGTGTAGTACATTTGAGAAGATGTCTGTATTTCATTAAATGCCAGTAGCCAGCGACAGGACAGTACAGATTTAGCCATTAATTATTGATAATAAAGAAATGACATAAAATTTGATGAAAGATTTCATCCAGATGTAACAAGACGACAACAGATTGACGAACTATCGTCCACTGTTGAATGCTTTCACTTGAATGGATGGACACGTGTTTCGACCTCATCTTCTCAGTATGGCAACAGGAAGCCGGCGTTCGTCTCCAGCCCAGCAGGGATCTCCGGTGACGGAGGCATCGCCATAAGCAACTGCTGTACCGCCACCCCCATCTCGTCGTCGAACCTGGCTGCTGAGGAATCACCATCTGCATCTTATCCATATCCATCCCCGCGGCAAACCCCAGCGGCGGAGGCATCTCCTGAATATCCATCCTGGTAGCTCCATCACCATCTGATGCTACATATTCATCCCGGGGGCAAACCACTGAGGCGGAGGCTGCTTCACCATCACCATCTCCTGCTACTACCGAACTCAAAAGTACTGCCACCGAAGAGCTGCGGTGGCAGCGGAGGGGCCACCTTGGCCATGCGGCTCACGTCGACGTGCATTGCCTCAAGGAGAACCTTGGCGCGTTCGGAGACGATGTCCTTCACCTTCATCGGGTGGACCCAAGCCGCTATCTGGTCCTCCGTGTCGCGCTCCTTCGCCATTACCTCCTGCTTGCGCTCCGTTCGCTTCTTCACCTTGATCGCGTTGCAAGGAGGGTAGTGCAGCGTACCAGGATGGAAACAGGTGATAGGTACATAGCAGGCCGTACCAAGCATGAGTTTCAATGCAGTACCTAGCTCAGCAAAGCAATTTCCTCTCCGGCCGCTGCTATATAACGCCTCCCCCCCCCCCCTGACCGAAGAGATCTTCATCCACCTCCCGTCTCCACTTCCTTCGTTTCGACCATGAGAAAGCAAGCAATGGTGGCCAAGAGGAAGGGTGGCA
>NW_025271191.1:0-1390 GCF_018294505.1 Triticum aestivum | reverse complement strand
CATTACCGACATAATCATTTCACTCTAGCCCATCACCCAGATGAACCAGACCTGACACGACTCTAAGCATAGCAGGCATAGCAAGGTAGGAACAACACATACATATGGCTCAATCAACTCCTACACATGCTAGTGGGTTTCATCTAGTTACTGTGGCAATGACAGGTCATGCAGAGGAAATGGGTTCAACTACCGTAGCACACAGCAGTTTGAATCGCGTTGTCTTAATGCAGTAAAAGAGAGCAGGAGCGAGAACATGGGATTGTATCGATATGATCAAATGGTTGGTTGCTTGCCTGATGGTTCGATGCACTGATACGGTTCTTCGTTAGGGTAATCACGGTACTCCTCGGAGGCAGAACCTGTCGCAAAGGACACCGATACACAAGCATCACCAAACAATGTGCAACAATATGATGCATGCATGAAACATGGCAATATGAGTGTGTTGGGCTAATGCAACTAAAAACCAGAGGGGTTTGAACAAATTTGAATCAAAGATTCAAATTTCAAACTCAAACATGGTCTCTTTAAGTGCTTTTCCTTGTTCTTCTTGAAACATCAATTTAACTTGTTTGATCATGCATGAAAATAGTACAGATGGATAGATTGGATTTTTCTGATCATTTTTCATATATAATTTGTCCAATTTGGAGTTACAGAATAAAAGTTATGAATTTTTGAAGTTTAAATAATATTCTGGAATTTCCTGATTTAAATTAAATCCAGAAATTATAATTATTGCGCCAGCATGACGTCAGCATGACGTCAGTGGTCAACTGCGGCTGGCTGAAGTCAAACCTGACGTGTGGGGGCCACACGTCAGTTACAGGGGGGTTTAACAGGTTTAAATTAATCCTAATTAGGGATTAGTGGCGCTGGGGCCCACTGTCAGTGTCAGGGGGGTTAACTAACAGTGGTTAGCACTAATCCTAATTAGCTACAGGGCTGGGCCCACCTGTCAGGGACTCAGGGGGTGTCCTGCCGTGGTCAAGGTGGGTCAAACCCACCGGCGACGTGACGCCGGCGAGGCCCGAGACGGCGGCGCGACGCGGAATCGCGCTATAGGGCACGGGAGAGGCCGTGCTTGGGCTCGTTGGAAAGCTCTTGCTCCCGCGCGTCGAACGGTGGCCGTGGCTGGGCCTGGGGTGGCCGGAGTCGACGGCGGCGAGCTCGGCTGCGGCCGCCGGAGTTCGGGTGCGGTCGGGATCGGTGTTGCAGGGGGTTTGGGGAGGCGTTAGTGCGTGCTGCGTACACCTAGTGAGGTGTGGAGCACGATAGTGTGCTCGGTTGGGTGCTACGGTGACCGTGGCCACGACGGCGACATCGCCGGCGGCGTGGAGCTCTCGGCCAAGGTGGGGCTAGGGCCTAGAGGTCGAAAGAGACCAGG
>NW_025271190.1:0-1390 GCF_018294505.1 Triticum aestivum | reverse complement strand
CTTGCCGTTACTAGTCCTTTCTTGCTTCAGCGGTATTGTGGGATGAAGCGGCCCGGACCAACCTTACACGTACGCTTACGTGAGACCGGTTCCACCGACTAACATGCACTAGTTGCATAAGGTGGCTGGCGGGTGTCTGTCTCTCTCACTTTAGTTGCAGCGGAATCGATGAACAGGGTCCTTATGAAGGGTAAATAGAAGTTGACAAATCACGTTGTGGCTTTAACGTAGGTAAGAAAACGTTCTTGCTAGAACCCTAATTCAGCCACGTAAAACTTGCAACAACAATTAGAGGACGTCTAACTTGTTTTTGCAGCAAGTGGTTTGTGATATGATATGGCCAAAGTTGTGATGAATGATGAATGATCTATATGTGATGTATGAGATGTTCATGCTATTGTAATAGGATTCACGACTTGCATGTCGATGAGTATGACAACCGGCAGGAGCCATAGGAGTTGTCTTTATTCTTTTTATGACCTGCGTGTCATCGAGAAACGCCATGTAAATTACTTTACATTATTGCTAAACGCGTTAGCCATAGTAGTAGAAGTAATAGTTGGCGAGCAACTTCATGGAGACACGATGATGGAGATCATGATGATGGAGATCATGGTGTGAAGCCGGTGACAAGATGATCATGGAGCCCCAAGATGGAGATCAAAGGAGCTATGTGATATTGGCCATATCATGTCACGTTTATTATTTGATTGCATGTGATGTTTATCATGTTTTTCATCTTGTTTACTTAGAACGACGGTAGTAAATAAGATGATCCCTCACAATAAATTCAAGAAGTGTTCCCCCTAACTGTGCACCGTTGCGACAGTTCGATGTTTCAAAACACCACGTGATGATCGGGTGTTTTATTCAGACGTTCACATACAACGGGTGTAAGACAGATTTACACATGCAAACACTTAGGTTAACTTGACGAGCCTAGCATGTACAGACATGGCCTCGGAACACAGAAGACCGAAAGGTCGAGCATGAGTCGTATAGAAGATACGATCAACATGAAGATGTTCACCGACGTTGACTAGTCCGTCTCACGTGATGATCGGACATGGTCTAGTTAAACTCGGATCATGTAATACTTAGATGACTGGAGGGATGTCTAATCTAAGTGGGAGTTCATTAATAATTTGATTAGTTGAACTTAATTATCATGAACTTAGTCTAAATATTTTACAATATGTCTTGTAGATTAAATGGCCAACGTAGTCCTCAACTTCAACGCGTTCCTAGAGAAAACCAAGCTGAAAGACGATGGCAGCAACTATACGGACTGGGTCCGGAACCTGAGGATCATCCTCATAGCTGCCAAGAAAGATTATGTCCTACAAGCACCGCTTGGTGACGCACCCGTTCTCCCTGCAGAACAAGATGT
>NW_025271189.1:0-1390 GCF_018294505.1 Triticum aestivum | reverse complement strand
TTCTTATTGTTGGTGGATGATCTATGGGAGGATCTTAATCTGGACGAACTAGGCATCCCCTCGCTTGATGTAGTACAGCCACACCGGCGTAAAGTTGTGTTCACAACTAGAAGCATGTGCGTGTGTAGCAAGATGGGATGCTGCTGCCCTGAGGATACCATCCAAATGAAGTGCTTGAGTAAACAAGACGCATGGAATCTCTTTGCTCAGAAGGTGGGAAGTGAAATCTTTGATGATAAGAAAATTCATAATCTTGCGAAAGAGGTTAGTTCCGCATTAACTCCAGCCCAAGGCAGTGATATTGATGAATTTAATTAGTGAAGCTTTTTTATACAATACTAGTTTGTTAATGATAGTGGAATCATTAATTTAGGTTGTAGAAGATTTAAATTATCAGTGGAATATACATTGTCTACATATGCATTAATGATCTTCTAGAATTTTAATCATTTATGACAACAAAAGATGATAAGAGAGGCCAACAAAGTTTTTTTAGTTGAGGCTGCCAAAGTTAGAATGTGAAAGCTGCCAAAATTATAATTCTTTATAAAAATAGAAAGATTTCCAAGGATATAAACATATTATAATTCTTAAAAGCTAATTAAATTATAAAAATTAATATATTTAAATAGTGAGTGTAACTTAAAATATTATATACGTATAAAGTAGGCCTTTTTTGTGCCGCACGATAGTGGTGTCTGCAGATACTGTTGATAGCAACATTTCTGCCTATGATTGTAGTTCAATTTTCTTTCCTTCTAATTGCATAAGTATACTTTTCTTTTGTCGTGGTTTACCACATCCACTTCGTACAACCATATCTTACTTATGTAACTAAATATTCGACAGATAGTTGAGGAGTGCAACGGCTTACCAATGGCTTTATGCACACTCGGTAAATTTATGTCGCCCAAGAAAGATCACAGGGAATGGAGAACCGCCAGAGATCTGCTGGGGAATTCAAAACTCCATGAAATCACTGATACCCATGAAGATTTATTCAAACATCTACAAGAAAGTTATAATAATCTGACAGCTGTTATGAAGAAGCGTTTTTTGTTATGTTCTTTATGGCCTGAAAATAAGAACATACCAATGAAGATACTTATAAGGTGGTGGATAGGACTTGGTTTGTTAAATGGTCCTGATCCCAGTGATGTGGGCTATACCCTCATTAATGACTTAGTGCGTGCATCCATGTTGGAAAAAGGTGACACTAGCATTGACTCCACAGAAAATTCACATGTCAAGATGCACACCATGATGCGACTGATGGCTATCTGGATTGCGAATGAACATGGATACATGACCAAGTGGTTACAAAATTCCCCATATAGAGCACCCTTGGCTGAAGAGATGTGGCACACTGTGGAGAAGGCTTGGGTATCAG
>NW_025271188.1:0-1390 GCF_018294505.1 Triticum aestivum | reverse complement strand
ATGTCACACGGTGACATCCGGAGTCCTGCCTAGCCTGCTACAGCCCGGGTTCCCGGAGTCCTGTTAGCCCAGTGCTTCAGCCCGGATTCACACGCTGCTGACCGACATGTTCGATGTTGATTCATGTATGCCTGTCCCCATACGTTAGTGCCGCTTTGGGTTCACGACTAGCCATGTCGGCCCGGGTTCTCTGTCATATGGATGCTAGCGACATTGTCATATACGTGAGCCAAAAGGCGCAAACGGTCCCGGGCCATGGTAAGGCGACACCCGTGGGAGTACCGTGCGTGAGGCCGCAATGTGATATGAGGTGTTACAGGCTAGATCGGTGTGACTTGGAATCGGGGTCCTGACAGCGTTGGCATCAGAGCCGGACTGCCTGTAGGTGCGATAAGCCAAACTGGCCGATGTCGAGTCTAGAAATGCTTTAGTTATGTGTAGGGGAATTGATTGTGGGAGGGAACGTAAGGTGCTTTTACTCCTTTACCTCATGCCCTCTGATCTGAGTCATATTCTTCTCATTCTACGCGGGTTAAGGACTAGGCTCTCTCCTCTCTATCAGGTTCACGTGTTACTAATCCGTAGTAACTTATAGGATTGTTGGTTCCATGCTTCGGTTCAGTTTCTACTACCCTAGTATGTTGTCGGTTGAACCAGAACCTTGACATGATGTTGTTGAGTGGTATTGCAAACTGTTGCGAATGTCTCAAATCCTTTTTCCCGAGCATTTACAACCGTTATGATGTCCAAATTCTCCTAGAAATACTAATGCCTTGTATTATTTCGTGCTTTCAGATGGCCACCTGTTCCCAGAACCAAGTGGTTCGTCTGACCCGGTGCATCGGCGTACCTGGTCACACGGCCATGTTGGTCCGAGTGATGGTTGAGACAGGCTATCGTTGGTATCCCGAGTATACCGTCGAGGAGCAGTTCCGAGACTTTAATCAAAGTCAGTATCTTTGCACAGTCAGGATCTTCCCATCCTACCCTGGAGCCACTGAACCCCTCCATTGCTCTTATGGACTTGGGGTTACTATCGAGATGTCTGTGCAGGACGCAGCTTACTCAATGATGACTATCATGCGAGCCAGAACTGCCTTGCTTCAGAACACTGACTTCTGCTATATGCCAGCAGCACTCCCTGGGGCACAGGGGTACTATCAGGCCACTTACTGTGATTCTACCCATGAGGGCTCACTACTCCGTACCACCACCGAGATGCTTGAGGACAAGGACCGTGAGAATCGTGCCTTGCGAATGGAGCTCTTTAATGCTCGTGCTGATCACTGGGCCACACTGACACGGTTTGCACCTGCTGTGCAAGCTGGGTTCATGGACATGAGGGACATATATCCCGTGCGATCTGGCCTGCCAGAATGTATGGAATGGC
>NW_025271187.1:0-1390 GCF_018294505.1 Triticum aestivum | reverse complement strand
CGACAACCATGGAAATCGCTTTGGGACCCCAAAACGGTGAGTAATAGTCCATGAAACGGGCCAGAATCGGCCAAAACTGCGAGTGTTGATGACCAACACGTAAGCACACCTTGGAGTTCAACAACAATGGAAATCACTTCGGGACCCCAAAACCGTGAGTAATAGTCCACGAAACATGTCAGAATTGGCCAAAACTGTGAGTGTTGACGACAAACACATAAATGCACCCCGGGGTTCATCAATCGTGGAAATCCCTCTGGGTCTCCAAAACATTGAGTAATAGTGCACGAAACGGACACGATTCAGCCAAATATGTGAGTGTTGATGACCGACACGTAAACGCACCCTGGGGTTCGTCAATCATGGAAATGACTCTGAGACCCCAAAATAGAGTAGTAGTCCAAGAAACGGGCCAGAATCGGCCCAAACTGTGATTGTTGATGACCGACATGTAAGCGCACCTTGGAATTCGACAACCATGGAAATCGCTTTGGGACCCCAAAACGGTGAGTAATAGTCCATGAAACGGGCCAGAATCGGCCAAAACTGCGATTGTTGATGACCGACACGTAAGCGCACCTTGGAGTTCGACAACCATGGAAATCGCTTTGGGACCCCAAAACGGTGAGTAATAGTCCATGAAACGGGCCAGAATCGGCCAAAACTGCGAGTGTTGATGACCAACACGTAAGCACACCTTGGATTTCAACAACAATGGAAATCACTTCGGGACCCCAAAACCGTGAGTAATAGTCCACGAAACATGTCAGAATTGGCCAAAACTGTGAGTGTTGACGACAAACACATAAATGCACCCCGGGGTTCATCAATCGTGGAAATCCCTCTGGGTCTCCAAAACATTGAGTAATAGTGCACGAAACGGACACGATTCAGCCAAATATGTGAGTGTTGATGACCGATACGTAAACGCACCCTGGGGTTCGTCAATCATGGAAATGACTCTGAGACCCCAAAATAGAGTAGTAGTCCAAGAAACGGGCCAGAATCGGCCCAAACTGTGATTGTTGATGACCGACACGTAAGCGCACCTTGGAGTTCGACAACCATGGAAATCGCTTTGGGACCCCAAAACGGTGAGTAATAGTCCATGAAACGGGCCTGAATCGGCCAAAACTGCGAGTGTTGATGACCAACACGTAAGCACACCTTGGAGTTCAACAACAATGGAAATCACTTCGGGACCCCAAAACCGTGAGTAATAGTCCACGAAACATGTCAGAATTGGCCAAAACTGTGAGTGTTGACGACAAACACATAAATGCACCCCGGGGTTCATCAATCGTGGAAATCCCTCTGGGTCTCCAAAACATTGAGTAATAGTGCACGAAACGGACACGATTCAGCCAAATATGTGAGTGTTGATGACCGA
>NW_025271186.1:0-1390 GCF_018294505.1 Triticum aestivum | reverse complement strand
TTTTTTTGAACTTATTTGAACTACATACTTTTTGTGTGTTCAAAATGCACAATTCAAAGCCACATCATTAATTTTCAACCCTTTCTAACTTCATCTGGTATTTTTCATGCATTTACTGATTTTTTTGAGCTAAATGACCCTGAAATTGAAAAGCAGTACAAATGAACTCTGAAAAGGTTGAAAGTTGGGATGGTATCATCACCCTGAAACGGACAATCTCTTTCGAAGTATCAGGGTTTCATACGGAAACTCATCTGTTACAAAAGGCATTTCATTTCTTCACATGTAACTGCAGTGATATTCTAGATCAAAGGCATCATCATAATAGTTGTGGAGAGAAACTCTTCACTTTTTCTTCGCTTGTGTCCTTTGCTTATTGCACCGTAACCATGGATAATCTTCATCGTTTAACAGGGTGCTTGGGTCAGCCTTGACTTTGAAGGGAGGAATTTCATGAAACTTTTCATAATTTCAGACATGTCTGTCTTGCCCTCTAATCCCATGATGTCTCTTTTTCCTAAAAGAACTATGTGGCGCTTTGGCTCATCGTATG
Source organism: Triticum aestivum (assembly GCF_018294505.1). Lineage (NCBI taxonomy): Eukaryota > Viridiplantae > Streptophyta > Magnoliopsida > Poales > Poaceae > Triticum > Triticum aestivum. The sequence goes on along the minus strand of NW_025271186.1, from coordinate 837 downwards.
ATGTATTCGCTTCCTTATCTTTTCTTTTTCTCGGTTTGTTAGACATGTCCTTCACATAGAAAACCTGCGCCACATCATTGGCTAGGACGAATGGTTCGTTTGTGTACCCAAGATTGTTCAGATCCACTGTTGTCATTCCATACTGTGGGTCTACCTGTACCCCGCCTCCTGACAGATTGACCCATTTGCATTGAAACAAAGGGACCTTAAAATCATGTCTGTAGTCAAGTTCCCATATGTCCACTATGTAACCATAATATGTGTCCTTTCCCCTCTTGGTTGCTGCATCAAAGCGGACACCGTTGTTTTGTTGGTACTCTTTTGATCTTCGGCGATCGTGTAAAATGTATTCCCATTTATCTTGTACCCTTTGTAAGTCAATATAACCGAAGATGGTCCCCTGGCCAACGAGTACAGCTCATCAGAAACAATGTTGCCACCCCTGAGACGTGTTTGCAACCAACTGCCGAAAGTCCTGATGTGTTCACATGTAATCCAGTCGTTACACTGCTCCGGGTGTTTGTAGCGCAGAATGTTCTTGTGTTCATCGACATACGGGGTCACCAAGGTAGAATTCTGTAGAACTGTGTAGTGTGCTTGAGACCAAGAATGCCCGTCCCTACATATTATTGAGTTCCCTCCTAGCGTGCCTTTTCCAGTCAGTCTCCCCTCATACTGCGATTGAGGGAGACCAATGTTCTTAAGGTCGGGAATGAAGTCAACACAAAACCCAATGACATCCTCTGTTTGATGGCCCATGGAGATGCTTCCTTCTAGCCTAGCGCAGTTATGGACATATTTCTTTAGGACTCCCATGAACCTCTCAAAGGAGAACAT
>NW_025271185.1:0-1390 GCF_018294505.1 Triticum aestivum | reverse complement strand
AGATTAAATGAAGTTGGTTTGAATACAAGATTCAAATTCAAACTCCGTATGTGGTTATTTAAATGTCATTCACTTCATTTGCCCTAAACAGTAGTGATAAGTTGTTCTAACATGCATGAAAATGGTACAGATGGATTCCTTGAATTTTTCTGATAATTTTTCATATATAATTTATTTAATTTGGAGTTACGGTTAATTTTCTATGATTTATTGAAGTTTTAGGCATTTTCTGGAATTTCAGAGTTAAATTAAATCCAGAAATGATTATGGCGTCAGCACCACGTCACAGTGACGTCAGCAGGGTCAACCGGGCCGGTCAGGGTCAAACCTGACGTGTGGGGTCCACACGTCAGTGGCACAGGGGCTAATCCCGCGTTGACTCGGGCTTTGACCCGCTACGGGGCCCGCTGTCAGTGTCTGTGGGGGTGTTTAGCATGGTCATTAGCGACTAAGTAAGTGCGCCACGTCGGCGTCACCGGAGACCAGCCAGCGGCGACCACAGGACACGGCGGGGCACGCCGGACTTGCGCTAGGGGCATCGGATCGATGCGCCAAGGGCACCAGGAGGTAGCCCGCGCCCGTGCGCATCTAGGGGGACCAACGGAAGGTGCGGGGGTGGCCGGAATCAGCAACGGCGGCGAGCGAGGCGGCGGCCGGAGCTCGGGCGAGGTCGGGGTTGGCGTTCGGGGGCACGGGAGGGGAAGCTAGTGGCGGCTACGGGCTCCTGGAGACGTGTTGAGTGCGGTGGTGTGCTCGGCTTCGAGCTGCAACGGCTCCAGCCACGGTGGCGACGAGGCACGGCGGCGGCGAGCTCTCGGGTCCAGCGGAAGCAATGGCTAGAGCGGCCCAACGGCATGGGAAGAAGAGGGGAACGGTTCAGTGGCTCACCGCGAGTCCAACGAGCGCGAGGGCGAGGCCGGGAACGCTCTGTGGCCGGCGAATCAAGCGACGACGGCCGTCGGTGCAGAGGAAGAAGATGGCGTCGGTGACGGTGCTCCAGGGCGTCCGGCGTCTTGTGGCTCCGTGGTAGGGACGGGAACGTCACGGCGGAGCTCGGGGGCGCGTCGGAGAGGCGAGGGAAAGGCGGTGGCCGCGGTGGTTCTCGTCGGCGGCGACGGCTGCGTTCGGGTTCGGGCGAGAGAGAAAGAGCAGAGGAGCGGGGCCTCGAGGAAGAGTGAGAGGGGTCCGAGGGGGTGGCGTGGCGTCTCCGGGCGTCGAGGAGGGAGGCAACCAGGCAGGAGGTGGCCAGGGGGGAAGCAGGAGGTGGCCGAGGCCTCTCGGGCGCGCGCCACGCCTCTGTTCGTCCTCCTGGCAGAGGAGGAAGAAGACAAGGGGGAGGAGGTGGGCTGGGCCGGCCAGATGGGCTGGCCAGCTGGGCCAGTTCTGGTGG
>NW_025271184.1:0-1390 GCF_018294505.1 Triticum aestivum | reverse complement strand
AGTCCAAAGTAATTTGTCGATCCAGAGGATGCTAGTAGGTATGCAAACTTCAGAGTTCCAGCAATGGACAGAAGAGAGCAAAATGGAGTTGGAATCTTCGTGTTTTGATGAAATGGTCAAAGGGGTTTTGACTTCATCAATGGGTAACGAAGATGCTTGTAATTCAAGAAAGTAAGTGGGAGCGTAATAATATTTCTAAAAACCTTATGTGCTTGGCACATTGGTAATTGGAAATAAATTTCTTGACACGAATTAGGACTTCATTTGAAAATAGTTTTTCGATGAAGTGCTTAGGCTAAATAGCCTCAATATTAGGCATGATGATCTATGGAGATAGATTTACCTAATCGGGCTAAGCAATGAATACATATTGACAAGATGCTAAAACCTTTTAGCATTTAAAACGCCAAGGAGTGATTCTTGCCAAAGTCACATGGAAGGAGTTTTTGCAAGACTCGGTGTCCCAGAACACTGATGAGTAAAATACATGATGCAGATTCCACACACTTTTGTGTTTGGATTAATCATGATTCCATGGTATGTAAAACAACCAGATATGTCCGATACTCCCAAGGTGTTGCGAGTATGGATACTAAAGTGATCAAAGTACTGATCGTGGGACAACAGTGAAAGATGTCATTGAGTACTAGAGTAAGTACTGATGATATGTTTTCTTGCAAGCGGAGATCATGAAGAGTTCGTTGTAAAATGTTACATCGATAGTCTTCATCTTTTCACCGTGCGATTTTCGATTTAAGTTAAGGGTTTTGTGTAACACACAATTTGGTGGCACAGTTAGTTGGAATTTGTTCAAACTAGTTACTGTGGCGAATTCTATAACAAGGGCTAAGTATGTTGACGCTCTAGAAGCGACAAAGAAGATGTTGAATCATATAGTTCATTCATGAACTTAGTATAGTTCCAAGATGGCTTTTGACAATGGGACACTACTGCAGGTAGTTGCTCCATAACTCAGTTTGAGGAATCCAGGTTCGACCTGTGATTCACATACATACAAAGCCAAGTCCATACAAAATATGAATTTTTGTGAAAACGTGAAAACGCGAGGACATGCAAAGATACACACGGAACTGAAGTCGTCAGATCCGTTGGACATCAGGCTATACCACAAGCGAAGCATATTTACACCGGTGTGCCACAGGTGTAAAGTGCATTAGCATTAACTAGATTATTGACTCTAGTGCAAGTGGGAGTCTGTAGGAGATATGCCCTAGAGGCAATAATAAATGATATTATTTATCTCCGAGTTCATAATTATGTTTATGTTCCATGCTATAACTGCTATGGTTCTCGAGTCTGCAATAACCACGAGGCTCGGAGGAAGACTCATATGCACGTGTGGAATAATAAACGGTAAAATCTATTCCTA
>NW_025271183.1:0-1390 GCF_018294505.1 Triticum aestivum | reverse complement strand
CAATTCCTTTCTGAATGTTTCTCTTGATGCGGGAGATTCCCGGATCTACCTTCTGTGCTTTGATAATTTGATCCGTAAGGGTAGGTTTTGCCACCAAGGTGGAAAGAAAACCTTGAGGTACAATGTGAAGGTTAAGTTTCCGAAATTCCTCATGGAGAAGCGGTTGACTTTGTTGTAACATCAGGTTGTTACAATAGGATTTACGACTTAGCGCATCAGCCATGACGTTGGCTTTCCCTGGGGTGTAGGTTATTCCTAAGTCGAAGTCTGTGATCAATTCAACCCAACGTCTCTGCCTGAGATTCAAATCCGGTTGGGTGAAAATGTACTTCAGGCTTTGGTGATCAGTGAATATTTCGCAACGATTACCGAGGAGGTAATGTCGCCAGGTCTTAAGTGCATAGACTACGGCTGCAAGCTCTAGATCATGAGTAGGATAATTCTCCTCATGTGGGTGCAATTGCCGTGAAGCGTAAGCAATTACGTGTCGATCTTGCATGAGAATGCAACCTAGTCCTTGTCGCGAGGCGTCGCAGTAGATAACAAAGTCCTTGGAGAAGTCTGGCGGTACCAGCACGGGAGCAGAGGTCAGGCATCTTTTTAGTTCCTGAAAGCTGTGCTCACATTGTGGAGTCCATTCGAACTTCTTATCTTTCTTGAGGAGTTCGGTTAGAGGTTTAGCAACTTTGGAGAAGTTCTCGACAAAGCGACGGCAATAGCTCGCTAAGCCTAGAAAACTCCGAACTTGCTTGACCGATTCGGGTGGAGTCCAATTAAGGACGGCTTGAACTCGCTCAGGGTTAACAGCAATACCTTTACCAGATATTACATGACCCAGATAGGTCACTTCTGACAACCAGAATTCACATTTTGAAAATTTGGCATAAAGGCAATGCTCTCGAAGTTTCTTCAACACTAGCCTTAAATGTTCGGCATGTTCTTCCTCGTTCTTGGAGTAGATGAGTATATCATCGAGATAAACTACGACGAATTTATCCAAATACTCCATGAAGATTGAGTTCATTAACCGAGAAAAAGTGGCTGGAGCGTTGGTTAAACCGAAGGACATGACGGTGTACTCGTATTGGCCATAACGAGTAACAAAGGCCGTTTTAGGAATGTCCCCGTTTCTGATTTTGATTTGATGGTAGCCCAACCTCAAATCCATCTTGGAGAAGACTGAGGATCCAGCGAGCTGATCATACAGATCGTTGATCCTGGGAAGTGGATATTTGTTCTTGATTGTGACCAAATTGACAGGTCGGTAATCTACAACCATCCGGTCCGTACCATCCTTCTTCTTGACGAACAGGACGGGGCAAGCCCACGGAGATGAGCTAGGTCGGATGAAACCCTTTTTCAAGGATTCATCGAGTTGCTTCTTAAGCTC
>NW_025271182.1:0-1390 GCF_018294505.1 Triticum aestivum | reverse complement strand
GCTACATGCGCTGAGGTTAGCTTGATGATCCACGACAAAGACCTGCTCTAAGCCAGCGTTGGATCAGCCAGAAGCTCCGCCAGCTAAGCGTCCCTCAGTCGACACGCGCCACGGAGGTGATTGTGCCGGTCGCAATAAAGAAAGAGGCTCGAAGGCTCAGGCACAATGGCGCCGCCGTGGCCTAGGACAGATCCAAGCGTGGTTGGCCCAACTTCCCCAAGAGACCATGCGACGATGACGGTGACGCAAACAGTGTGCCGAGTGAACTCATGGGACAAACTACGAGGCCACTATCTACTATTTAGTTTAGTTTTGGCTAAATTTTGTGTAGTTTGCATCTAATATATGTCCAACATGTTAAATTACATTATTTTTCATATAATATAACAAACTTGGTTAAATTTCATTCGAATTTCATGTTTCAACTGCTTGATTTTGGGAAGAGGCATCGACAACTAGTTGATGGGGTCCGTTTAATGGTGCATGTTGAAGTTGCCCAACTCATAAGGAGGGGATTATGCGGAACACCGAGACTGAGAGATGGCATCATAGATCTGGAACAACGTGAATTGAATTGGATCAAACATGTTTATTGGTTACCATGTGAGTGTAGATGTCGTATTTTGCACACATGAGTATTTTCGTGCCCACATCACATGGTCAGTGATAAAGAAGTAATGACTTCTGGCCCCTTGTGCAACAGCGATGACTACTTCTGGCTGGTCATTTCTATTCGTGTCTATAGTAGTAAGTGTGATACAACCACTTTGCATTGCAGCCAATGACCAGTACTTACACACATTTAATTCATAAATTGCATCGGCACGTAATGAAACTAGTAAGGTTGTCAATCTTAATATCCTTGCTAGTAACAAGGATTAATGCAACCTGTGTTTGATAATATTTACTGTAGGTTTTTTTTTTAATTTTTGTGTCCCTGATTCACTAATTGTACTCAGTTTTGCCCCACCCTAAATGCTCGTGTCACTTTCCCCTCATCTCTCCACTGTATGCTAAAAAATGTCCAAACGAAGACCGTTATTGGGAAGAGCTAGTGCTAATCCGCGCTGACGAGCTCTGTTCGGTCATCTGCGTTGAAGTTTCCCAAAGAATATGTAGGAGGCTGTGCTGAAAACTGGGACTGAGAGGTGGCTATCATAGATCTCGATCTGCCTTGCATGGAATCGCACGAAACATGTTGATTGGTTACCATGTGAGAGTGCAGATGTCGTATTATGTGCACATGTGAAGTTTCGCACCCATTTCACGTGTTCCACGTCAGCGGGACATGCATCATGGATTGGAGTGTCCAAGATGCATTGGTCCCTTTGATACGGTTAATCGATATGGATTAAAATAGACGCACAACCAAGAGCGAAATGTCTTTTGG
>NW_025271181.1:0-1390 GCF_018294505.1 Triticum aestivum | reverse complement strand
AGCTAGCTGATATTTCGATATGGTACAAATATTAGACACTTGGAGTGACGACTCAAATTAGAATCCATAGTTTCTACTGGACATTGAATGTGAAAATATGAATATCAATGTGGTGCAAACTATTAATAAAATAGGGTCAACCAAAGAAGTGAGTGTAGTTCACTTGGTTAAGGATGTGAACATACAATCTACCAATCCTAGTTGAAGTCTTCTTCCATGTTGTTTATATATATTGTGAAGATGTATGGGTTGGCACTATAATAAGGTGAACTTGATAATGGTACATACAATTGTGAAGAGTTGTCGTTCATGTTGTGTACAAAATTAGTTTCTTTGTGTTTGCTTTACTGTGAGATCCCTAGTCTGATTCTCTTTGTCTATCTCATCATGTGTGTTTATAATTTAGAATAAATATCACGTGTTAAGAATATATATGATGACATAATGTAAGATGATAATATCACCATGAAAAATATATGAATGTTCATCTAGGTGCTTATAGAGCATATAAATATTTATGTAATATTTTGAACCAAATAACAAAAGGAATTGATTAAAATACAAAAGAATCCCTCCATGTTCACTTTTTGGCTCAATAAAAATGATGTTTTATTTTTCTCAGTCTTCCTCTTCTCTTTCCCTCACCCGTTCGAAAATGCATCACGTTCTAGAAATTGTTTCAATTACCAATATAGGTCTGATCATTAGTTTTGTAAATGAATTTATTGTTAAAAAGTAAATTTCTTCTAAGTGTGTTGTTTTTTCTTAAAAAATAATCTTATAACTTTGGTCGGACAGTTCCTAATAAAATGTTAATGCATAGAAAATCATTTGATGACACATGTTCATGGGTGTTATCTACTCTGCAACAGTTGCAATACCTAATAGATAAAATATGAAACTACTTTTCATGATGGATCGAATGGTATTAATTTTTTATTGTGGATATTGGTATATCTTTCTACAAACTCAGTCAAACATGCACTCGTTTGACTTTTGAAAAAAATACACCTTATATATATAAAGGAATGGAGGGATTTTGTCGGAACACACTTACACATTTGCCTTTATCTATTTCCTTTCACGCTCTCATCGCTCCACCGTTGTTCAACCTGCACATCCTATGTCCTTTGTCACATGTATTTGTTGTATGATATGACAGGATGACCACGCTTGCTTGGAGAACATATTTACAACATTTATTCTCAAAATTATCCATTGATTTTACTACGTCTCTTTGCCCTCGAAATCATTTCTATTAGCTCTGAAGCAGAAAACACTTCCTTAGTAGCAAACCAGGTAGAACATTAGGGTGATGTCTCGAATTTTGCACATCACCTTTGGTTTCCTCTCATTGCTAACCAACTATTATTTAAGCCATATTTCGAAG
>NW_025271180.1:0-1390 GCF_018294505.1 Triticum aestivum | reverse complement strand
GACTAAAGTCGGGTCAGCTCGAAGAGTACCCGCGAGTGATTCACGGATTGGGGGCTGAAAGGACCTTTGTCCCGACGGCCCTCTGTGTGGATCTTTGTGGCGGAGCGGCAGGGCAGGTTGAGACCGCCTAGGAGAGAGGTGGGCCTGGCCCTGTTCGGCGTTCGCGGACACTTAACACGCTTAACGAGATCTTGGTATTTGATCTGAGTCTGGCTACGAGCCTATACGCACTAACCATCTACGTGGGAGTAGTTATGGGTATCCCGACGTCGTGGTATCAGCCGAAGCACTTCAGACGTCAGCGACGGAGCGGCGCGCGCCGAATTGGACTGGAACGCCACTAGGCTAGGTCTGCTTTCGGCCGCCCACGCAACGTGCAGGTGTGCTCAGGGCGATGGGCCCAGACCCCTGCGCGCTTAGGTTTAGACCGGCGTGCTGGCCTCTCTGTTTTGCCTAGGTGGGGCTGCGACGTGTTGATCTTTCGAGGCCGGGCATGACCCAGAAAAGTGTGTCCGGCCAAATGGGATCGAGCGTGTTGGGCTATGTGGTGCACCCCTGCAGGGAAGTTAATCTATTCGAATAGCCGTGATCTTCGGTAACAGGACGACTTGGAGTTGTACCTTGACCTTATGACAACTAGAACCGGATACTTAATAAAACACACCCTTCCAAGTGCCAGATACAACCGGTGGTCGCTCTACCTCAGGGATATGAGGAGGGGATCGCCGGGTAGGATTATGCTATGAGATGCTACTTGGAGGACTCCAATCTACTCTCTTCTACCTGTTGCAAGAAGAAGGTGACCAGAAGCGTAGTCTTCGATAAGACTAGCTATCCCCCTCTTATTCTGGCATTCTGCAGTTCAGTCCACTGATATGGCCTCCTTACACATATACCCATGCATATGTAGTGTAGTTCCTTGCTTGCGAGTACTTTGGATGAGTACTCACGGTTGCTTTCTCCCCCCTTTTTCCCCTTTCCTTTCTTTCTGGTTGTCGCAACCAGAGGCTGGAGTCCAGGAGCCAGACGCCACCGTCGACGATGACCCCTACTACACCGGAGGTGCCTACTACTACGTGCAGCCCGCTGACGACGTCCAGGAGTAGTTAGGAGGATCCCAGGCAGGAGGCCTGCGCCTCTTTCGATCTGTATCCAGTTTGTGCTAGCCTTCTTAAGGCAAACTTGTTTAACTTATGTCTGTACTCAGATATTGTTGCTTCCGCTGACTCGTCTATGATCGAGCACTTGTATTCGAGCCCTCGAGGCCCCTGGCTTGTATTATGATGCTTGTATGACTTATTTATGTTTTAGAGTTGTGTTGTGATATCTTCCCGTGAGTCCCTGATCTTGATCGTACACATTTGCGTGCATGATTAGTGTACGATTAAAT
>NW_025271179.1:0-1390 GCF_018294505.1 Triticum aestivum | reverse complement strand
CCGGGTTCATCGATCGTGGAAATTGCTCTAGGTCCCCAAAACGCTGAGTGATAGTGCACAAAACGGACTAGAATCGGCCGAATATGTGAGTGTTGATGACAGACACGTAAACGCACCAAGGGTTCGTCAATCATCGAAATGACTCCAAGACCCCATAATAGAGTAATAGTCCAAGAAACGGGCCAGAATCGGCCCAAACCGTGATTGTTGATGACCGACATGTAAGCGCACCTTGGAATTCGACAACCATGGAAATTTCTTTGGGACCCCAAAACGGTGAGTAATAGTCCATGAAACGGGCCAGAATCGGCCAAAACTGGGAGTGTTGATGACCAACACGTAAGCACACCTTGGGGTTCAACAACTATGGAAATCGCTTCGGGACCCCAAAACCGTGAGTAATAGTCCACGAAACATGTCAGAATTGGCCAAAACTGTGAGTGTTGACGACAGACACATAAATGCACCCCGGGGTTCATCAATCATGGAAATCCCTCTGGGTCTCCAAAACACGGAGTAATAGTGCACGAAACGGACACGATTCGGCCAAATATGTGAGTGTTGATGACCGACACGTAAACGCACCCTGGGGTTCGTCAATCATGGAAATGACTCCGAGACCCCAAAATAGAGTAGTAGTCCAAGAAACGGAACAGAATCGGCCCAAACTGTGATTGTTGATGACCGACACGTAAGCGCACCTTGGAGTTTGACAACCATGCAAATCGCTTTGGGACCCCAAAACGGTGAGTAATAGTCCATGAAACGGGCCAGAATCGGCCAAAACTGCGAGTGTTGATGACCAACACGTAAGGACACCTTGGGGTTCAACAACTATGGAAATCGCTTCGGGACCCCAAAACGGTGAGTAATAGTCCACGAAACCCGTCAGAATTGGCCAAAACTCTCAGTGTTGACGACGGACACATAAACGAACACCGGGTTCATCGATCGTGGAAATTGCTCTAGGTCCCCAAAACGCTGAGTGATAGTGCACAAAACGGACTAGAATCGGCCGAATATGTGAGTGTTGATGACCGACACGTAAACGCACCAAGGGTTCGTCAATCATCGAAATGACTCCAAGACCCCATAATAGAGTAATAGTCCAAGAAACGGGCCAGAATCGGCCCAAACCGTGATTGTTGATGACCGACATGTAAGCGCACCTTGGAATTCGACAACCATGGAAATCGCTTTGGGACCCCAAAACGGTGAGTAATAGTCCATGAAACGGGCCAGAATCGGCCAAAACTGGGAGTGTTGATGACCAACACGTAAGCACACCTTGGAGTTCAACAACTATGGAAATCGCTTCGGGACCCCAAAACCGTGAGTAATAGTCCACGAAACATGTCAGAATTGGCCAAAACTGTGAGTGTTGACGACA
>NW_025271178.1:0-1390 GCF_018294505.1 Triticum aestivum | reverse complement strand
TGCTGCCATAGCATATTCGCCTAATCACTGGACAATTGATGAAAGAAGTACCGCAGGTCGCTATTCCCTTTGTAATGAAATATGAGAGCCTTAGTGATCTAAACACTCTTAAATTTCTTTACAGAGGGAGCACAATCAAGTCCAAGTGCGTATCTATACAACTTTTTCCATAGGTCTAGGGCTTTTAGTTTCAACGATGCCACAGTTAAGAATTGAATTAGTACCATTTGCTCGTGTTGGTAAGTAAGAATCAATTCCAAGTGGTTCTCATTTATATGGATTATTCCTCGACCTTTGAATGCACAACTCAGTACTCCTACAACATAATGTAAGTAAGTAAGTAAGTACATCTTCATAATTATAAATTCAATCGATATGTTTTATTTTATGTTTCAATGTTAGCCTGTTCAAACATAAATAGTGTAGCCTTAGCCGACTAAATTTGTCTTCAAAGTTTTTATGCGTTATTGTTCAACTTGGGCAAAAAACTTCATATGATCAACTACGATTACAAGTAGACCAGTATTTTGATGATCATTTTTACTACTGGATATATACAATGGTTGAGTATGTTAGTTGTATGCATAACATAGCTTGGTGTCCACATATGTGTAATTTAGGCGTGGACACCGGGACATTTTCATCCTGGATCCACCCCCGTCCACTGTAGAAGGCAATCACTACCTGCGTCCCCAACCACAACCCGCGTCCCGTTGAAACAACATATGCTCCTACTAGATACCTATCAAGAGGTCCCAGATTTAGTACTCACGGTAAATTGTACATGAAATCATTTAGCGGCAACATCCTCGAACAGCTATAGCGAAACTATAGCCAGCTATTTAAAACTATGGATTAAACAGGAGCTACTGGTATTTAACTTTACAGGAAACAGCTATAGTTGTAGTAAGTACCAAAACAGTGCACTGGCAAAGCGTGCTGTATATGAGTGTACTAGCACGTGAAGAAATTTACACAAAACGAAACACGTGGCCAGTGAGGGGACCGCATGTGTATGGGCTAAATCTGGGGCGCAACACTGTCTGTCAGGTGGATATGCGCCATCCATGTGGGCTATCACGAGCAACACGCATGCACATAAGCTGCCCACACGAGGTTTTGCTGTTGTACTAGACTAGCCATAGTGACTAGTAAATTAGACCAGTAACATGCATATGTTACTAGTCTTTATTACTACCTCTACAATGGAAAGTAATATATGTGTAGTGTCATGCAATACTTTATTTATTAGATTATAGACTCATCTTGTCTTGATATGTGTGATGTTATTCATAGACTTTTCGGCCATATTCGTTCAGTGGGAGGAGATGTTCTCATCGACTATGAGAAGGCTGTGGTGACTTCGTCTATCTTAATATGTGAATTCGGC
>NW_025271177.1:562-1390 GCF_018294505.1 Triticum aestivum | reverse complement strand
ATGCACCCCGGGGTTCGTTAATCGTGGAAGTCACTCCGAGTCCCCAAAACAGTGAGTTGTCCACGAAACGGGCCAGAATCGGCCAAAACAGCCAGTGTTGATGACCGACACATAAACGCACCTTGGAGTTCAACAAGCATGGAAATCACTTTGTGTCCCCAAAACGGTGAGTAATAGTCCACGAAACGGGTCAGAATCAACAAAAACCGCGAGTGTTGATGACCGACACGTAAACGCACCCCAGGGTTCGTTAATCATGGAAGTCACTCTGGGCCCCCAAAACAGTGAGTAATAGTCTACGAAACGGGCCAGAATCGACAAAAACCGCGAGTGTTGATGACCGACACGTAAATGCACCCCAGGTTTCGATAATCGTGGAAGTCACTCCGGGACCCCAAAACAGTGAGTAATAGTCCACGGAACGGGCCAGAATCGGCCAAAACTGTCAGTGTTGATGACAAACACGTAAGCGCACCTTGTTTTTCAACAAGCATGGAAATCACTCTGTGACCCCAAAACGGTGAGTAATAGTCCATGAAACGGGTAAGAATCGACCAAAAACGCGAGTGTTGATGACCATCACGTAAACGCACCCCGGGGTTCGTTAATCATGGAAATTACTCCGTGACCCCAAAACCGTGAGTAATAGTCCATGAAATGGGTCAGAGTCGGCCGAAACTGTCAGTGTTGATGACCGACACGTAAGCGCACCTTGGGGTTCAACAAGCAGGAAAATCACTTCGGGACCCCAAAACATTGAGTAATAGTCCACGAAACAGGCCAGAATCGGCCAAAACTGTCAGTGTTGATGACCGACACGTAAATGCA
>NW_025271177.1:0-552 GCF_018294505.1 Triticum aestivum | reverse complement strand
ACAAAAACCGCGAGTGTTGATGACCGACACGTAAATGCACCCCAGGTTTCGTTAATCGTGGAAGTCACTCCGGGACCCCAAAACAGTGAGTAATAGTCCACGGAACGGGCCAGAATCGGCCAAAACTGTCAGTGTTGATGACCAACACGTAAGCGCACCTTGTTTTTCAACAAGCATGGAAATCACTCTGTGACCCCAAAACGGTGAGTAATAGTCCATGAAACGGGTAAGAATCGACCAAAAACGCGAGTGTTGATGACCGACACGTAAACGCACCCCAGGGTTCGTTAATCATGGAAATTACTCCGGGACCCTAAAATAGTGAGTAATAGTCCATGAAACGGGCCAGAATCAGCCAAAACTGCGAGTGTTGATGACCGACACGTAAGCGCACCTTGTTGTTCAACATGCATGGAAATCACTTCGGGATGCCAAAACGGTGAGTAATAGTCCACGAAACTGGTCAGAATCGACAAAAACCGCGAGTGTTGATGACCATCACGTAAACGCACCCCGGGGTTCGTTAATCGTGGAAGTCACTCCGGGTCCCCA
>NW_025271176.1:0-1391 GCF_018294505.1 Triticum aestivum | reverse complement strand
CTTATTTACTACCGTCGTTCTAAGTAAACAAGATGCAAAACATGATAAACATCACATGCAATCAAATAATAAACGTGACATGATATGGCCAATATCACACAGCTCCTTTGATCTCCATCTTGGGGCTCCATGATCATCTTGTCACCGGCTTGACACCATGATCTCCATCATCGTGTCTCCATGAAGTTGCTCGCCAACTATTACTTCTACTACTATGGCTAACGCGTTTAGCAATAAAGTAAAGTAATTTACATGGCGTTTCTTGATGACACGCAGGTCATATAAAAGAATAAAGACAACTCCTATGGCTCCTGCCGGTTGTCATACTCATCGACATGCAAGTCGTGAATCCTATTACAATAGAATGAACATCTCATACATCACATATAGATCATTCATCATTCATCACAACTTTGGCCATATCATATCACAAACCACTTGCTGCAAAAACAAGTTAGACGTCCTCTAATTGTTGTTGCAAGTTTTACGTGGCTGAATTAGGGTTCTAGCAACAACGTTTTCTTACCTACGTTAAAGCCACAACGTGATTTGTCAACTTCTATTTACCCTTCATAAGGACCCTGTTCATCGATTCCGCTCCAACTAAAGTAGGAGAGACAGACACCCGCCAGCCACCTTATGCAACTAGTGCATGTTAGTCGGTGGAACCGGTCTCACGTAAGCGTACGTGTAAGGTTGGTCCGGGCCGCTTCATCCCACAATACCGCTGAAGCGAGAAAGGACTAGTAACGGCAAGAAAGTTGACAAATCTACGCCCACAACAAATTGTGTTCTACTCGCGCAAGAAGAACTACGCATAGACCTAGCTCATGATGCCACTGTTGGGGAACGTTGCAGAAAAACAAAATTTTCCTACTCGTTTCACCAAGATCATCTAGGAGTTCATCTAGCAACGAGTCATAGGATGCATCTACATACCTTGTAGATCGCGAGCGGAAGCGTTCAAAGAACGGGGATGATGTAGTCGAACACGACGTGATTCGAATCACCGGAGATCCTAGCACCGAACGGACGGCACCTCCGCGTTCAACACACGTACGGAACAGCCACGTCTCCTCCTTCTTGATCCAGCAAGGGAGGGAGGAGAGGTTGAGGGAGATGGCACCAGCAGCAGCACGACGGCGTGGTGTTGATGGAGCTGCAGTACTCCGGCAGAGCTTCGCTAAGCAATAAGGAGGTGGAGGAGTTGTTGGGGAGGGAGAAGGAGGCAACCAAAGGCCAAGGACTCAAGGTATGAAGTCCCTCCTCTCCCCCACTATATATAGGGGTGCCAAGGGGGGGTGGCCGGCCCTAGGAGATCCAATCTCCTAGGGGTGCGGCGGCCTAGGGGGGTTTCCCTCCCCCCCAAGGCACCTAGGAGGTGCCTTACC
>NW_025271175.1:0-1391 GCF_018294505.1 Triticum aestivum | reverse complement strand
TGGAGATAAGGGTAGAAAACATGTTGTGTTTGCACCTGGAGATCTTGTTTGGTTACATTTGCGTAAGGATAGATTTCCTGATTTGCGCAAATCAAAGCTAATGCCACGTACTGCTGGTCCTTTTAAGGTGTTGGAGAAAGTAAATGATAATGCATATAAACTTGAGCTGCCTGCAGATTTTGGGGTTAGTCCCACTTTTAACATTGCAGATTTGAAGCCTTATTTGGGTGAGGAAGATGAGCTTCCGTCGAGGACGACTTCATTTGAAGAAGGGGAGGATGATGAGGACATCAATACCATTGTTACACTCACAACCCCTGCTGCTATACATACTGGACCAATTACGAGAGCTCGCGCACGCCAACTAAATTACCAGGTACTTTCGTTTCTTGGTAATGATTCTAATGTTCATGAGAATATGATGCTGCCTAAATTGGATACATTTGTTTAGCTTACAAATGAAGGGCCTAGCTTGGAGAAGGATGAACATTGGAGCAAGAGTGATGCGGAGCATCCCACCATCATCCCCATGGACTCTACATCAACACATCCAACCCCACAAGGACCCATGACTCGAGCACGTGCAAGAGCTCTCGAAACCGAGGTGTCAAGAAGGACCTCCCGAGGATGCATGTGAAGATGGACAAGCTGCACACTCCACGGATGAAGACAACCAGCCGAGAGGAACAAGTTCACCTCCCAGGCCCCGGACATCCGGCCCCTAGGCCCGGACATCCGGCCTCCCCCCGGAGATCCGACCTCCAGCCCAGAAATCCGGCGCCTCGATCCAGAGAGCATAGAAGGGTGCACAGCCAACCCGGACATCCGGGCCCCAGGCCCCGGACATCCGGCCTCCCACGAAGCCCCAGACATCCGGCCTCCAGCCCGGAAATCCGGCGCCTCTGTCCAGAAGCAAAACCGCCCAGCCCGGACAACCGGCACCTCGCGAAGCCCCGGACATCCGGGCCGACGCCCGGACATCCGGCTCCTCCTGCGTGTACACAGTGAAGGGCCGAAGCCCCTGGACCCTTTCGACCCCGTAGACTATATATACTCCATCCCCTTCCTCTTTTGAGACTTAGCATTGGATTAGCTCATTTTGTGTGAGAGCCTTTGCTCATCCACTTGATACTTCTCCTCGGAGATCAGGACCTCTCCGGAGAAGATCCCAAGCGGATTCAAGACCCCTTCTAGGGAAGAACATCAAGGCCTCCTCTCGGAGAAGAACGGTTCCGTTGTATCCTTTCCCTTTGTTGATTGTGGATCATGTGTTACCTTATGTGTGTGATGATCTAGCACTCGTGTGATCGATTCTTGTTCGGTTGAGTGATTTTCTCTCGTTTCCCTCGTGTTCCCCTTTGTGATTTCCGCGCGTTTCTCGTGTTTCTCCC
>NW_025271174.1:0-1391 GCF_018294505.1 Triticum aestivum | reverse complement strand
GTCGGGGCCGCAGCCCGCCTTCTACATGCCGAGGAGCCTGTAGAACTGGGTGTAGTCGCCGCCGACGCCATCGTCGTGGTCGTCGTCGCCTAGCATTCCGCCAGAGCCGCCGTTGTCCCTACTGCACTCCTGACAAGGGTCGCCAACGCGCGGGCGGTTGGACGTCCCGGGCGCGTCCTCCTCGTTGTTGTCGAGGACGACGACGCCGCCCTCCTCGCGTCCGCGGCGCCGGGCCTTGATCCCCGCGTAGACCAGGCGCTGGCGCGCCACCTGCTCGCAGACGTAGTCCGCCTTCGCCCACCTGAGGGCAGTCTCGTCGGCGGCGGCCATCTCCGCGTGCCCCTTCCTGACGAGGAGCAACCCCGGCTCGGTCTTCGGCCGGACTACGCGGAGGAAATGCGGGGAGGGGCGGCCACCCTTGTTGATGACGAGGGTGCCCAAGCGGCGTCTCCTGCGGCTCCGACTTGACGGGGCGGAGCGTCGGCGACCCGGAGGAGAGTGAACCGGAGCCCGACGATGAAGAGGTCACTGCCTCCATTCTCCACGGCGTCCAGGAGCTGCCACGGCGGCGAGAGAAGGACGTGCGCGTCGGGTACTCGAGGCGCAGCGTGTTGCCGGTCTTGATGTGGTCGAGGAAGGCCTCGAGGGTGCGGCCGGGCATGCCGCACCATTCGCGCCGCCCGTCGGCGTTGAGTCGGCCGCGGGGGATGCTGCCATTGGCGGAGGCGATCTGGTCTTCGCGATGGTGGTCGAAGTACATCTTCCATAGCGTCTGGCTATCGGCGGCGTACCTCGGCTCGTTCCGCTGCTCCTCCTACAGCGATGAACGGATGCGGGCGATCACGGCCCGCCGTTCAGCCCCGGTGGGCACCGGGGGTACCGGGATGGCGCCGGCGCTCAACTTCCACGAGCCCGCCACCCGCATGTCTGGGGGCACTGAATAGTCGGCCTCATAGAGGAGGCGCGCCTCGTCCTCATGGAGACGGCGGGGGCCGAAGCCGTTCGCCGCCGCGGCGTCACCGGGGCACCGCTCAGCCATTGCTCATCGGCGGGGGAAGAGGGGGGCGAGTTGCTACTGTGGTGAGACTAGGCGAGAGAGAAGGCGAGTTGTGGCGAATATGGCGTTCACCAGCGGGGAGACGGTGAAAACCTGCGTTCCGGGTGACGGCTGGCGGGAACGGACGGAACGCGCGTCGTGCCGCCTTCACTGCGCCGCCCATGAGGCATCAATGGAGGCTGACCGGCGCTGCAGCGTGGCAGCCTTGGCATTCATTCCCGCAGGAGCCAAGGCGATGAGGACGACGAACCGGCGTGGTCGCTGACTCGGCGGGCCCATTCTAGTTCGCACCAAAATCGTATTCCACGGCGCCCCAGGCACACCCCAGCGCGCC
>NW_025271173.1:0-1391 GCF_018294505.1 Triticum aestivum | reverse complement strand
TCCGGATCGAGCACAACTTCGGTAAAGAGACGAGGCCCGAAGAGAAAGTTGCGCTCGGATGAAAGGTTTGAGATCACAGCAATCGCGCGCGACGGCCAACCGATTGAACCCATCCGGACAAAGGAAGCATTTGCTGCTCAGTGCGGGGTTCTTGTTAGGGACAAGATCCCGATCAGCATCCACCAATGGTATAAGCCTAAGAAGGAAGACCCTTAGGTGTCTTATGTCAATGATATGCAGAAAGATGATCTTTGGACTGAGCTGAAGGCAAATTTCACCCTACCGCCAGAGGAGGATCCGGAGATGCCAGTTAAAGAGCAATTAATCAAGTCTCATGCTCTTAAGAAGATGGCAGACCTATTCAGGAGGTGGAAGAATGAGCTGAAAACGTTTGTCGACAAAGAAGAGACACTAGAATTCATCGGCGTGTATGAGAAGATCAGAGATCACTTGCACTACAGGAATCAGCTATTTTGCTGTCTGCCACGGCGGATGGCAAAGGCATGAACGGCGGACGGCAAAAGGCTCCGGCAAAGTAGGCTACGGTAAAGAGCTACTTTGCCGTCTGCTTCCGGGCGGCTGACGACAGAGGGCCTTTGCCGTCTGCAGCGGACGGCAAAGAGAGCAGACGGCAATAATTGCGCTGTCAGTCCGATAAGTGGCTAACGGCAGGCCTTTGCCATCCGCCGCTGACGGCAAAATTTCTAGTGTCTTTGCCGTCAGCCGTATGATGTCAGCTACACGTCACTACATGGCAGGCCTTTGCCGTCCGCCGCTGACGGCAAAATTGTTTACTCTTTGCCGTCTGCCACTGACGGCAAACTGACCAAATGGGTCAGCTCCCAGGAAGCACAGCTGGATGCCACGTGGCTTCTTTGCGGTCCGCGGCAGACGGCAAAGAGCGCTTTGCCGTCGGTGGCAGACGGCAAAGAGCCTGCATATTGGCTCTTTTTTCTGTTTTTTATTAAATCCAACAATTTTCACAGCAAATATATATGACATATATAGATATATTTCACAGGCCTATTTAACAGCAAACATATCACATATCCAGCACATAACTTTCATCCATTCATACATAAGCAAGTTCCATCCATTCATACATAAGCAAGTTCCATCCATACATATTACAATGCATACATCAAGATAGCAAGTTCCATCATAGCAAGCTAGAAGAATAATTGAAGAGAATGAAAGAAAAAACAAGCACTCCATAGCAAGCTAGCTTCCATGAAGTGAATGAAATCTGCAAAATGGCAAAATAAGAAAGTTAGAAATAGGTGACTAGAATAAGAAGACTAGAACAAGAAGAGTAGAACAAGAAGAAGACTAGAACAAGAAGAGTATGTCATTTATGAGCTAACTTACGTGAAATGGATCATATATGAGCT
>NW_025271172.1:0-1391 GCF_018294505.1 Triticum aestivum | reverse complement strand
AATGAGGACAATCCTCAGTTTACGGACCCAGTCCGCATAATTGCTACTACCAACTTTCAACTAAATTTTCTCTAGGAACATATCTAAACCAGTAGAACTTAAAGCGCAAGACATAATTCGCAAAGACCTTTTGACTATGTTCATGATAATGAAGTTCGTCTGATTAATGAACTCCCACTCAGATAGACATCCCTCTAGTCATCTAAGTGATACATGATCCGAGTCAAACTAGGCCGTGTCCGATCATCACGTGAGACGGACTAGTCATCATCGGTGAACATCTCCATGTTGATCGTATCTGCTATACGACTCATGTTCGACCTTTCGGTCTCTTGTGTTCCGAGGCCATGTCTGTACATGCTAGGCTCGTCAAGTCAACCTAAGTGTATTGCGTGTGTGCCGAGGCCATGTCTGTACATGCTAGGCTCGTCAACACCCGTTGTATTCGAACGTAAGAATCTATCACACCCGATCATCACGTGGTGCTTCGAAACGACGAACCTTCGCAACGGTGCATAGTTAGGGTGAACACTTTCTTGAAATTATTATAAGGGATCATCCTACTTGCTACCGTCGTTCTAAGCAAATAAGATGCAAAAATATGATAAACATCACATGCAATCAAATAGTGACATGATATGGCCAATATCATTATGCTCCTTTGATCTCCATCTTCGGGGCACCATGATCATCTTTGTCACCGGCATGACACCATGATCTCCATCATCATGATCTCCATCATTGTGTCTTCTTGAAGTTGTCACGCCAACGGTTACTTCTACTTCTATGGCTAACGCGCTTAGCAATAAAGTAAAGTAACTTACATGGCGTTATTCAATGACACACAGGTCATACAAAAAATAAAGACAACTCCTATGGCTCCTGCCGGTTGTCATACTCATCGACATGCAAGTCGTGATTCCTATTACAAGAATATGATCAATCTCATACATCACATATATCATTCATCACATCTTCTGGCCATATCACATCACATAGCACTTGCTGCAAAAACAAGTTAGACGTCCTCTAATTGTTGTTGCAAGTTTTTTTTACGTGGTTTGTAGGTTTCTAGCAAGAACGTTTCTTACCTACGTATGACCACAACGTGATTTGCCAATTTCTATTTACCCTTCATAAGGACCCTTTTCATCGAATCCGTTCCGACTAAAGTAGGAGAGACAGACACCCGCTAGCCACCTTATGCATCTAGTGCATGTCAGTCGGTGGAACCTGTCTCACGTAAGCGTACGTGTAAGGTCGGTCCGGGCCGCTTCATCCCACAATGCCGCCGAAACAAGATAAGACTAGTAGCGGCAAGAAGAATTGGCAACATCAACGCCCACAACTACTTTGTGTTCTACTCGTGCATAGAAACTACGCATAGACCT
>NW_025271171.1:0-1391 GCF_018294505.1 Triticum aestivum | reverse complement strand
GGATCGTGGGGGAAGTGGGGGTGTCGGGCTAGGGTTCGGTCGCCCAGGGGGTTATGGGGGGGGGACCGGGGTGGGCCGGCCTGGCCGGCCTGGTGGCCAGCTGGGCCGCGGTCTAGGAGGGGGGGCTTCTCTTTCTCTCTTTTGTTTTTTTCTTTTCTTTTATTTATTTACTTTTATTGTTTTAATTCAACTTAGGGCACATAAGTATTTTATAAATTTGTGTTTTCTTTATTATAATTACCTATGTAATATTTGGCACTAACCGAACATTTTTGTTTTGATGTTTGAAAATTTTTGATGTTTGACAATATTTAAATTTTTAATTTAAAAAGTTCCGAACCGTCGCGAGATTAGCAACAGTAAACGAGGTGACGTGGCATCATTAGCAGAGGCTCACTGTAGCTTAAATACCCGGGCGTCACAATTCTCCTCCACTACAAGAAATCTCGTCCCGAGATTTAAGAGGGGAGTAAGGGGGGGGGGAGTTCTGGTTATTCTAATGGATCTTCTTGAAGAAGTTAATCCCTTTCGTTGATGCCTCCAATTATTTATTCCAAAGCATCATGATGAAGTTGTCGTCCTTTCTTCAGGGAGCTCCATCGTACTTACGAATAGGTAAGGGGCAGCTCTACAATGATAGGATGTTATAAGGGAAATTCATCTGGGGGTATCCCAGGAATAAACATATGAGTATCTCTCGAGCTGAACAAACGAAACACATCGAGAGCAAAGTAAGACGGTGCAATAAGAAGTTTCAAGCGGATAGGCAATCGTTCATTGCCTGAAACAGAGTGTGAATGGGGTTTAGAGCAACAGGAATAAGTATTATGTCCGATACAGAATAGATCAACAGGCGGGTGGCCCGTGAATTACATAGAAAGTCAAGCACGAGGGATAACTTTGACAACAGGGTGTACAGGAGAGTCAGGTTTCGATCCTATGGATCTGTGGGTTATGGGCCCACCATGTGGGTTAAAAGTAGGAAGGGCGGAGACGTCTTGCGTGATCATGCAAGAAAGGCATGTCAGAGGATAGCCTGTCGATTATGTTGGCAACAACGTCGATACCAGGGGCGAGGGACGAAGAGAACCATTTTCCTGCTCGTTGAACGAGGCGGACCAATAGGCAAAGTTCTCGTCCATCGGTGGTTACCGAAATGTCATCAACAAAAGTAACAGGGTCTTACTGACCGAGTTGTACACCAAGGTGTTTGCACAAGTAGGGAATTATTATTGTTTATATCATATAGATCATAGAAAGGGTTTAAATAAACCAATGGAAAGGAAAGGTGATTTCCAGGTTTAATCAAAACAATGGGGAGGAAAATGTGTATACACACATATTACAGGGGTATATCCTTCCCTAGGACAAGCGGGGCATGATATCCATGA
>NW_025271170.1:0-1391 GCF_018294505.1 Triticum aestivum | reverse complement strand
TTGTAGTCGAAGTCGCACGCATGCCCGTCCACGTAGCGGTGCAGCGAGCAGAAGGTGCCACCGCACCTGCAGGCGAACCCCAGCAGCCCCACCTTCTTCTTGCACGCCATGCACCTGGTCGGCTTCTTCGCCGGCGCTTCGGCGGTCGGCACCTCGGCGGCGGCAGCTGCAGAGTGATCCTGCAGGCTCAGCGACGTCTTGAGGTTGAAGGCGAGGTTGGCCGCGTCGTCGGCCTTGACCATCGTCTTCCCCTCGACGGCGGGGGCAACCATGTCGGTGGCCTTGAGGTGGTCGCGGTAGCACTTGGAGCACATGTTCTCGGTCGCCGCGTTCCCGTAGAACCCGCAGCCGTTCGCGCACAGCACTGCGGTGCCGGCGCCGGCGGCCTGCGTCGGCGACGACTCCTGCCCGTGCGCCATCTATCAGCTCTGATCTTCTGATCGAAAAGGACGCGATCGATCGCTTGTCGTTCGGTTGCTCTTCGTCCTCGTGCGTGGCTTCTCTCTTGACGAGGCCCCGAGGTCGTCATCCCGTGGGCTTTTAAGAGGTCCCGCTACGCCGGGTGACCACAACAGCGTTTCACAGGCGAATTCGGACACGGAGACCGATTTCCAACCCTGGTCGGTCCACACCATACTACGGTGTTCAGTTTTGAACGTGTCCGTTCATTGCCATGAGATATAAAGATTCTATACATCTTTGTAAAATCTACATATATTTTTTAACATAATACGGATGCAAGCCTCATATATACGCGCATACACTCAATCATATGAACGCACATATACACATCCTACTTCTATGAGATCCTCCAAGAAATTAAGCGTCAGAAATTCTAAAATAAATACAGGATAAATGTGATCACCAGGATTTGAATCCTGGTAGGCTGAGGATACCACCGACCTCTAACCAGTCAACCCCGGGTTGGTTCACACATACACACACACAAAAAAAAAACAGTTACATATTGTAGCGTGCGTAAATCAACTACAGTGTCCATACACCACAAGTTTTGAGGCAGCAACGCTACTCTTTTTCTTTATCTCTGAATTCATATAATCTCTGGAAAAATTTTATGTACAACCTGTATTAGTAACACATGTGAGCAAGATAAAGATGCTATTTATGTAGTATAAAGGGACATACAGTATGGTTTTATGGAAAAATAACATGGCAATTTGGTAAAATTAAACCGGCAACCAACTAGACAAGTGACGACAAAATACCCTGGCAACTGGTTTTTACAACCACTGACATTTTTTATGAAATAACTGGCCAGGTAGGACTTAAATGGCAAGCGCAGCAAAATAATGCGACAGCTAGTTTGTACAACGACTGACAAGCTTTAGGAGACAACTGAGTATAATTGAACATATAAGCACAAAAAAAAA
>NW_025271169.1:0-1391 GCF_018294505.1 Triticum aestivum | reverse complement strand
CGTCGCCACGCCCTTGAAGAATAGACTGAGCTTGGCGCTGGGTTGAAGGCTCTCGTCGGAAGGATACCCAAAGTCCTCCATCCCCAGCTGCGCCAGCTCCTCGTTGATGACGGCGGCAGTGTTCACCAGACCCTCGGTCCAGTGCTCCACTGTGTCTCTGAAGGAGTTCTGGGTGACTGCAATGCTCTCCAGCAGCGCCGCGTCAGCCTTGACCTTCTCCGCCAAGGTCTTCTCCCTCTCCTTGGCGGCCTCCAGCGTCTGCGTCAGCGTGGCCAGCTTCAGCTCCAGGTCTGCTTTGGAATCCTTGGCGGCGCTGAGCTCCTTTCCCCTCTCAGCGAGAAGGCCTTGCAGTTCACCATGGGCGGCAGCATCCTTCTCGCACTCACGCTTGAGAGCGGCAATCTCCTCGCCGCTCTTCCCAATTTCGGCCTCCAGCCGCGCCACCTTCTCCTCTAGTTCCCTCTTGGTGGCCTCTGCAGTTGCCGCGGCATCCTTTGCCTCCTTGAGCGCCCCGCCAAGTGCTCGCTCGCGCTCAGCGAGCTCTTCCTCGTAGCTGTCGAGGTGGGCCTTCCGCTGCACTAGCTCGCCTTCCCGCGCGGACTGCTTCTCGGCAGCAAGCCTTTGCTCCTCCTCAGCTTCGGCCTTCTCAAGAAGAAAGGCCGTGCGCTCCTCGTCTACTCGCTCCCGCTCCTGCGCCAGGGATCGAAGAGCTTCTTGATTTTGTCCCCGGAGCTCCTCCGCACGCTTCTCCATGTCAACTCCCGCCTTCGCGACAAGCGCTTCCTGGGAAGCCAGCTTGGCTTGCCGGGTGCGGTAGAGTGACAGCAGCTTCCGCAGCAGCTGCTCCTCCTCAGGCTCGCCGCTGCTGCTGCCGGGCGCGTCAACCAATGACAGCCCAGCAGAGGCGAGCACCTCCCCGTCAAAAGTCTCCCCCTCGACTGGCGCCCTGGAGCTCGACGCGCCGGGTAGCTTGATGAAGATGTTGTCACCGGCCTGCAAGTAGGCGCCGGGCTGGGGCTCCTCGGAGCCCGGCTCCGCGGAAGCGGCAGAGGGTTCGGCGGTCGGTGCAGCGCCCGGCGCTCCTGCGGCCTCAGGGTCATCAGTGCGATCGCCCGATCCCTCGCCAGCTTCCGCAGCAGCAGCCCCGGCGGCCTCCTCGCCGGCGGTCTCATCAGCACCGGCACCTTCCTCGCCGGCGCCCTCTGTCTCCATTGGCTCAGCCGAAGATGGGTCTGAAGAACGAAGAAGGGAGGAAAATCAATCAAAAATTCAAGGAAAGAAAAACAGAAGAAGCAGAACCCAAGGGAAAGTTTTTGGGCAAGTGGATTACCTGCGCCAAGGTCTTTAGTTGCGGCCTCGGTCGCCGCAGGATCAGCAGTGCCGTCCCTTGC
>NW_025271168.1:0-1391 GCF_018294505.1 Triticum aestivum | reverse complement strand
TTTTTTTTTCTGAAGTACTTGTTGAACAATTTACACTTATATATCTGGGTGTAAGAATGTGCATGTACGTGTTATTCACTTATTTGGTTTATGTCAAGCTATGTGTCAGCCTTCTCCTTACTTCTGCTTCTTCTAGAAGCATAATTTTTGCTTGCACATTATATAATTACCAAATGCATAATTTTTGCTTGCAGGCTAAATTCTGTTATATGGTATGTGATATGCAAAATCAAGACACTGTATATTGATAGTGACCCACATGTTACTTAAATCTATTTGAAGTAACATTTCCATTATTATCTCCCGTTCCCACTAAAGTGGTTTCAAAGGAAATAGAGCGAATTGACCAACTTTTTCTATACATACGTTGATAGCTCATCCAGCATGATTGAGTAAGTTTTTCATAGTTTTGTCAAACACTTGTTTGCAATTATTTTTGATGTATACTCATGGTAGCCGTCCTTCCATTTAGAATTTCTACATATACTCTCCAATTAGGGATATGAATCGTTCGATACTTATGGTAAAAGCAAGAGTTGTTTTATATGAATCACTGTAAATAGTAATTGAATAGTTTTCAATGCTTCCGTAATCTCACTCATGAAAATGTATATTGTAATTGACACATGCCATTTCGATGCAGCTGAATGTTAGCTTCAAACAACTCCATGATGCGAGCAGGTTTGTCCCCTGTCTAAATACATCATTTCGTTTACTGATTTTAGGTCTGCTATGGGTGTTGGAGGAGATATATTTTGGTCCATCAGAGTCTACTTGGAAGCTGACAATACAAGCTATGCGTCTGTTCAGGCACGGGTCCTATTTGATAATAAAGCAGGAACCATGGTGGTTGGATACAATGCAATACTTTGATGGCTGGCCGAATCAATCCATCCCATGAGTGCAGAGTATATTTCTATAATTTCCTACAAAATATATGGGTAGGCATTCTCACTTCACTAGCTTGTTTATTAAGAGGTACGAGTGGGTGGCCAGCTGCATACTCTAGATGGCAATGTCAAGACCTATCTTATTTAGATTTATGGTGGTTCTTTGATTTCATTTATTTTTGATGGATGAATATTAAGAAATTTTTATATCATCATTCTGTGGCTGGATGAACAAGGAGCTGGAAAAAGTATTTGCAAAAATAGTGGTTGCTTATTACAGGGTAAACCCAATAAATTTGTATGTTGCATTTAGATGACCTTATCTTTGTTTCTGGATTGATTAGTTAAGCCACTAACATATCCTTATGCTATATACTCCCTCTGGGAGTATCT
Source organism: Triticum aestivum (assembly GCF_018294505.1). NCBI lineage: Eukaryota > Viridiplantae > Streptophyta > Magnoliopsida > Poales > Poaceae > Triticum > Triticum aestivum. Next base: position 108 of record NW_025271168.1, on the reverse strand, counting down.
AAATAAACTAGCATTTCTAACTCAAGCTATGGAGCGACATTGGGGACCAAACAAGGTGGCATAATGTGCTAAGAAAAGATAGGGGCGCACAAAAACACCTCAAGAGGC
>NW_025271167.1:0-1391 GCF_018294505.1 Triticum aestivum | reverse complement strand
CTGATACCACGACGTCGGGATACCCATAACTACTCCCACGTAGATGGTTAGTGCGTATAGGCTCGTAGCCAGACTCAGATCAAATACCAAGATCTCGTTAAGCGTGTTAAGTATCCGCGAATGCCGAACAGGGCCAGGCCCACCTGTCTCCTAGGTGGTCTCAACCTGCCCTGTCGCTCCGCCACAAAGTAACAGTCGAGGGCCGTCGGGAACCCAGGCCCACCTCTACCGGGATGGAGCCACCTGTCCTTTCAGCCCCCTCGTCAGAATCACTTGCGGGTACTCAATGAGCTGACCCGACTTTAGTCACCATCTGTATAGTATGTATGTATAGTATATACCCGTGATCACCTCCCAAGTGATCACGGCCCGATAGTATAGCAAGGCAGACTGACAAGAATGTAGGGCCAATGATGATAAACTAGCATCCTATACTAAGCATTTAGGATTGCAGGTACGGTATCAACAGATATAGCGACAATGTCAGGCTATGCATCAGAATAGGATTAACGAAAGCAGTAACATGCTACACTACTCTAATGCAAGCAGTATAGAGGAGAATAGGCGATATCTGGTGATCAAGGGGGGGGCTTGCCTGGTTGCTCTGGCAAGAAGGAGGGGTCGTCAACTCCGTAGTCGAACTGGTCAGCAGCAGCGTCGGTCTCGTAGTCTACCGGAGAGAAGAGGGGGAAGAAATAATGAATACAGAGCAAACAAGGCATCACAAAATATAACAAGGCAATACGCGGTGTTCGGTGTGCCCTAACGCGGTAGTAGGTGATACCGGTGAAGGGGGGAAAACATCCGGGAAAGTATTCCCGGTGTTTCGTGTTTTCGGGCAGAGGAGCCGGAGGGGGAAAGTTGCGGGTTCGATAGGTTAGAGGGGTGTGGCGGACGAACGGACTGCGTATCCGGAATCGTCTCGTCGTTCTGAGCAACTTTCATGTTGAAAATATTTTAATCCGAGTTACGGATTAAAAGATATGATTTTTTTAAAGATTTTATTAATTTCTGAAATTTAATTAATTATTTAATTTAATTCGAAAATTTGGATTTATGACATCAGCATGATGTCATGCTGTCATCACCAGTCAACAGGGGTTGACTGGGTGGGACCCACCTGTCATACACTGTTAGGTTAACTAGGGTTTAATTATCTGCTTAGGCTAATCTAATCAGGATTAATTAGTTTAGTTAATTAATTAGGTTAATTAAGCAAGATTAATTAAGTTAATTAATCCTTTAATTAATTAATTAATTTAATAATTTTATTTATTATTTATTTTTAATATATTATTATTAACTTTTTAATTCCTTTTTTTTATTAATCCGTTCTGGGGGTGGGGTCCCGCTGTCAATGGCCGAAAGGGGCCAAACGGGCGCTGGCAAAC
>NW_025271166.1:0-1391 GCF_018294505.1 Triticum aestivum | reverse complement strand
AAAAAATACCATCGTTCCTATAGCACATGTGCCCACGTCGTGCAAAAAAACTCATGATTTTATCGCGCTCCGAGTATTTAGTAATATTGACGCCGCATCGTTACCGCACAACGTCTACTACCGTGTCATCGCCGTCCGTGAGGGGGGCCACACCCCGGAGACGCGTCCTGCCTCTTCGGACATGCCACCACACCACCCCGCATGTATGAGGGCCCGGTGCGACGCTTCGGTGGCATTGCAACCCCCCAGTGCCCCCGTCCCGCCTAACCCTGTAGCGTTTGACCACGGGATCTACCCCTTTGACTTTGCATGGACGGGCTTTGACTAGTGGACCTCCCCACCCGGTTGTGTTAGTTCAGCCCATAGGAACACTTTGGAGCAACATCCGGGCCGGACCCACAGCAAGATCCCCTCCGTGTAGACCCCACGCGTCCGTTTCCCCCCTCCAGGTGCCGGCGGCAGCGCCGTCCGTGAGGGGGGCACACCCCGAACACGCGTGCCATGCGTTTGCAACCGCCACAACACTTCCAGACTTGTGAGAGGCCACGGACGCAAGATTTGGCGGCATGCTAGCCCCTGGAGGCCGCCGGCCACAGCCGTAGACGCGCGAAGGGCAATCCGCGTAGAGGGAATATTTCGGATACTTCTCCATCACCAAAAATTATGAAAAAATACCATCGTTCCTATAGCACATGTGCCCACGTCGTGCAAAAAAACTCATGATTTTATCGCGCTCCGAGTATTTAGTAATATTGACGCCGCATCGTTACCGCAGAACGTCTACTACCGTGTCATCGCCGTTCGTGAGGGGGGCCACGCCCCGGAGACGCGTCCCGCCTCTTCGGACATGCCACCACACCACCCCGCATGTATGAGGGCCCGGTGCGACGCTCCGGTGGCATTGCTACCCCCAAGTGCCCCCGTCCCGCCTAACCCTGTAGCGTTTGACCACGGGATCTACCCCTTTGACTTTGCACGGACGGGCTTTGACCAGTGGACCTCCCCACCCGGTTGTGTTAGGTCAGCCCATAGGAACACTTTGGAGCAACATCTAGGGCAGACCCACGGCAAGATCCCCTCCGTGTAGACCCCACGCGTCCGTTTCCCCCGTCCAGGTGCCGGCGGCAGCGCCGTCCGTGAGGGGGGCACACCCCGGACACGCGTGCCACCGCCACAACACTTCCAGACTTGTGAGATGCCGTCGGCACAAAATTTGGCGGGATGCTAGCCCCCGGAGGCCGCCGGCCACAGCCGTAGACGCGCGAAGGGCAATCCGCGTAGAGGGAATTTTTCGGATACTTCTCCATCACCAAAAATTATGAAAAAATACCATCGTTCCTATAGCACATGTGCCCACGTCGTGGTAAAAAACTCATGATTTTATCGCGCTC
>NW_025271165.1:0-1391 GCF_018294505.1 Triticum aestivum | reverse complement strand
AGGAGAAGAATAAGAGTGAAAATCAGATTGTGGCAAAAGAATTTGAGCAACAAATGAAGCCTAATAATAAACCATCTAGTGGTGCTTCTGAAATTAAATTGAAAAGTGCATGTTTATTTGCCACCAAATCTGATATTGATGAGCTAGATTTCAGCAAATCTGTTTGCTATGCTTTTGTGTGCAAAGAGGCATTATTTTCATTCGAGGACATGCCTTCCTCTTTGCCTCCTGCTGTCACTAACATTTTGCAGGAGTTCGCTGACGTCTTTCCACAAGACGTGCCACCGGGATTACCGCCTATTCGAGGGATTGAGCATTAGATTGATTTAATTCCCGGTGCTTCACTGCCAAACCGTGCACCATACCGTACCAATCCAGAGGAGACGAAGGAGATTATGCGTCAAGTACAAGTGATAGAGGCGAGGTGTCCCGATCTTTCGATGAGATGATAACTATCGATTTGGTGGAGACGACTTTGACGTTCCGACTACAAACGTGCAAGACGTTGCGCCTTAGCAATCGCTAAACCAATCTCCTGAGATTACTGATGATGCCGGAAGCACGGTCAGCCTGACCACGAAGGTCTATTCCTGCAAGCAATCGAAGAACGAGCAAGAATATGATAAAGCAATCTGAATATTGCAAATATATATGAGGTATTGATAATGGTGGGGATCCGTAAGCGGTCTTGGTCTGGTCGTTGGACACAAACGAAGTACACGAAGTTGAAATGGCTAACTTTTAACTAAACAAATCCCAAGGAAAAGCTACTAGATGGATCTACTTATATAGGAGCAAGGGGTGGCGGCCAAGGAGGTGGGAGGACGTCCCAAGGCAGCCTAAAACTAAATCTAGGTCGTACAAGGCCAATGGGCCCAAGTGGAGGTGATGTAACACCTTTGGACTTGTAGTTTGACTCGGATTCTGCTGCAGCATCAGATTGTTTCATCCACAACTCAACGCTCCGGGCGAATTTGAAGGTGATTCCAAATGGGTTGGAAAGTGCACGAAATCTAGTTTCCAACAAAAAAAGAATCACCCAATTCGGAGTCCGTATGAAAAACTTGTGTGCGTTTTGAGTCAGGTATGTCTGTGCAGTCCGAATCTGAATCCAGAACGTGAGAGACTTGGACTCTATCTTCTCTTGGGCCAAAAGTGACGTGAGAGAACTTTTTGGACAGCAAATAAACATCTCTTTCTTCCTTATCTTCATATGTGGATTGTACAAATGTCCCATACACCTGCAATTAGACAAAACACAAAAGTGTGTGAAGTATTTTTGTTCTGGATAACATAAATATATTATTGAATAGTTTGCACTAGAAATCACCTGACAAATATGCATATATGCAATATTTTTGGTCATATCCAAGATAGTCATGTCCTCATCA
>NW_025271164.1:0-1391 GCF_018294505.1 Triticum aestivum | reverse complement strand
TCAGGAACATCCTGCTTGGCAAAACGGGCGAGCTTCTGGAACAACTTGTTGTAGTCATAGACAGACAAAGAGCCTTGCTTCAGATTGCGGAATTCCTGACGCTTACTCTCAACCACACTTTGAGGGATGTGATGAGCGCGGAAATCTTGACGGAAATCGTCCCAAGTGATAACACGTCCACCTCTGGAATCCTTGTACTGCTGGAACCACTCTGCAGCCTGATCTTTGAGCTGGAAAGAAGCGAACTTGACGAAATCTTCAGGCCTGACGTTGCTGCATTCAAAATGCTTGCCCAGATCCACTAGCCAATCGTCAGCATCGGTAGCCTCAACACAACCGCTGAACGTCTTTGGGCCATTAGCAAGGAACTGGTTCAGAGTAGCAAAGTGGTGCTGATTATGGCCTTGATTCCCTTGACTGCCTTGATTGCGCTCTTGAAGGATTTGCATGATCAACTGTGTGTTTGCATTAGTAGCGGCCATCACAGCTTGCCATGCTTCCGAAGGAGGCGGAGGTGGAGGCGGATCAGGATTCGGAGTCGTGCGCGTTGGAGGAGCCATCCTGAAGAGGTTGACCACCATTAGCACATAGATAGACAACAATATAGAAGCTGAATCCAACGGAATGGAAATTGCAACATATAGTCTTCACATCCGAACAAAATGAACGAATGCATTCCTCTTCAAATGATCACATATCCATAAATTGCGAAGCCACGAAGAATTAAGGTAGAGAAATAAATCAACAAGGTACGGTTCAAGAACGAATAATCGGTAAGAAATCCCAATCTCAAACCAATATCCGTGGAAGAAGAACTAGAGCTACTAGATTTCCCACCTATGAAACTCCCGAACCTTTCCGGTTATGCAATCAGGTGTTGGGGATACAGGGAAAGCACAATATCTCACCCAAACTAGCAAATCCTACATCCAGCTGTATCCATCCTTCAACACATAACCAAGAAAACTTCGGAAACCATCTACCTCAACCTTCGAAAAGCATCCGTTATACAAGTTATGGCGATACTCCCGAACTCCCGCCCCAGTACTGGGTGGCGTCGAGGTTATCTCACCAACGAACTGCATAAAAGAGATTTTCGATGTCGGCGAACATATCTCAAGTATACCAGAATTGCAACGATAAAATTGTGACGACAACACCTCGGAGCTCAACTCCCCGGGACACTGCCACAACCCCTAAAGACAGGAGGCACCAAGAACAATGTTCTCGTCACAAAACCATCGGAACAAAACCAAGATACTCGCGTGATCCTAAAAAAAATTTAGTGAAATTTTAGAAGAGAAGAGTCAAAACTCTACGCCAGGATGCCTTACCAGAGCGATGAGGAGACTGGGAAGTAAAAAGAATTCCTAAGCTCTCCGATATATAAT
>NW_025271163.1:0-1391 GCF_018294505.1 Triticum aestivum | reverse complement strand
GTAGTGCACCTTTATAGTCACCCAGTTACGTTGTGACGTTTGATACACCCAAAGCACTCCTACGGTATCCAGGAGTTACACGCTCTCATGGTCGAAGGAAGAGATACTTGACATTGGCAAAGCTCTAGCAAATGAACTACACGATCTTTTGTGCTAGTCTTAGGATTGGGTCTTGTCCATCACATCATTCTCCTAATGATGTGATCCCGTTATCAACGACATCCAATGTCCATAGCCAGGAAACCATGACTATATGTTGATCACAACGAGCTAGTCAACTAGAGGCTCACTAGGGACATATTGTGGTCTATGTATTCACACGTGTATTACGATTTCCGGATAATACAGTTATAGCATGAATAAAAGACAATTATCATGAACAAGGAAATATAATAATAATACTTTTATTATTGCCTCTAGGGCATATTTCCAACAGTGTCCCACTTGCACTAGAGTCAATAATCTAGTTCACATCGCCATGTGATTAACACTCACAGGTCACATCGCCATGTGACTAATACCCAAGAGTTTACTAGAGTCAGTAGTCTAGTTCACATCACTATGTGATTAACACTCAATGAGTTTTATGTTTGATCATGTTGCTTGTGAGAGAGGTTTTAGTCAACGGGTCTAAACCTTTCAGATCCGTGTGTGCTTTACAAATCTCTATGTCATCTCCTAGATGCAGCTACCACGCTCTATTTGGAGCTATTCCAAACAACTGTTCTACTTGGAGCTATTCTAAATTATTGCTCCATTATATGTATCCGGTCTCTCTACTCAGAGCTATCCGGATAAGTGTCAAGCTTGCATCGTCGTAACCTTTACGACGAACTCTTTTACCACCTCCATAATCGAGAAAATTCCTTAGTCCACTAGTTACTAAGGATAACTTTGACCGCTGTCCTGTGAGCCATTCTTGGATCACTCTCGTACCCCTTGACTGACTCATGGCAAGGCACACTTCAGGTGCGGTACACAGCATAGCATACTGAAGAGCCTACGTCTTAAGCATAGGGGACGACCTTCGTCCTTTCTCTCTATTCTGCCGTGGTCGAGCTTTAAGTCTTAACTTCGTACCTTACAACTCAGGCAAGAACTCCTTCTTTGACTGGTCCATCTTGAACACCTTCAAGATCATGTCAAGGTATGTGCTCATTTGAAAGTATTATTAAGCATTTTGATCTATCCTTATAGATCTTGATGCTCAATGTTCAAGTAGCTTAATCCAGGCTTTCCATTGAAAAAACACTTTCAAAATAACCCTATATGCTTTCCAGAAATTCTACGTCATTTCTGATCAACAATATGTCAACAACATATACTCATCAGAAATTCTATAGTGCTCCCACTCACTTCTTTGGAAATACAAGTTTCTCATAAACTTTGTA
>NW_025271162.1:0-1391 GCF_018294505.1 Triticum aestivum | reverse complement strand
TGCCTCCTCTCGCCAGATCACCGGTCCCCACGGTCGAAGAGTGCACTCCCACGAAGGAGGAGGTGCCGCTAGTCCTCGTTGCTGAGCCTCAGGCTCCAACTTGGGCACGACACATAGTCCATTTACTCCAAACTGGAGAACTTCCTCGAAGAGCAAGAAGAAGCTGAAAGAGTAGACCAGAGGGCCAGTATGTATCAGTTCATGGATGACACGCTGTACAGAAGAAGGCCCAACGATGTGAAATTGAAGTGCACTTGCAGGGAATAAGGAAAGGAACTGCTGGCAGAAATACATAAGGGTATGTGCGGCTCACACATCGGATCGAGGGCTCTGGTTGGGAAAGCCTTCCGGCAAGGATTTTACTTTCCCACGGCTCTCCAAGATGCAGTTGAGTTGGTCACCAAATGTGAAGCCTGCCAGTTCCATTCCAAGAATATCTACCTGCCTGCCCAAGCTCTTCAGACAACCCCTTTGTCATGGCCATTTTTGGTCTGGGGGCTCAACATCTTGGGACCTTTCCCCCGTGCTACCAGGGGCTTTGAATTCTTTTTCGTTGCAATCGACAAGTTTACAAAGTGGCAAGAAGTAGAGCCCTTGAGAAAGGTGACTGCTTAGTCAGCTATGAAGTTCTTGAAGGGATTGGTGTGCCGCTTCGGAGTCCCTGCTTGGATCATCACCGATAATGGAACCCAATTCACGAGCCTCGCCTTCATGCAATACGTTCATGCCCTCGGAAGCAAGGTCTCATTTGCCTCTGTTGCTCACCAAAAAAGCAAAGGGCAAGCTAAGAGGGCGAACACTAAAGTGTTGTGAGGACTCAAGATGAGAACATTTGATAAGCTGTAGAAGTGTGGCAGGTGGTGGATCGACGAGCTACCTGTGGTTCTTTGCTCCCTCAGAACGACACCAAATTGAGCTATCGGGCAGACCCCCTTCTCCCTGGTCTACGGGGCAGAAGCAGCTATCCCCACGGAACTCATTTACGGGTCACCTTGAGTGCTTGCCCATGATGAAGTAGCACAGGAACAACACCAGCATGATGATGTTGTGCTACTCAAGGAGAACCGTCTCCAGGCTGCTACGGGTGCTGCACGCTACCAGCAAGCCCTGAGTCGCTGTCACAGCCACAGGGTTCATGCCTGGTGTTTTTAGGAAGGCGACCTTGTCCTTAGTCACATTCAGTCCGCCAAGGGTACAAACAAGTTGACGCCAAAGTGGCAAGGCCCTTATCGGGTAGTACTAGTCACGGGACCTGGCGCAGTCTGTCTGGAGACCGGAGATGGCATTAAATTGCAAAACTCATGGAACATTGAGCATCTTTGCAAGTTCTACCCATAAGGCGCGGCTGTCAGGCCCTACCCGGTAGCCACCCTTTTCTACAGGCCTTGCCT
>NW_025271161.1:0-1391 GCF_018294505.1 Triticum aestivum | reverse complement strand
TAATGCAACTAAAACCAGAAGTGTTTGAACAAATTTGAATCAAGGATTCAAATTTCAAATTCAAATATGGCCTTTTAAAGTGCTTTTCCTTGTTCTGATTAAAACATCAATTTAACTTGTTTGATCATGCATGAAAATAGTACAGATGGATAGATTGGATTTTTCTGATCATTTTTCATATATAATTTGTCCAATTTGGAGTTACAGAATAAAAGTTATGAATTTTTGAAGTTTAAATAATATTCTGGAATTTCCTGATTTAATTTAAATCCAGAAATTCAATTACTGCGTCAGCATGACGTCAGCATGACGTCAGTGGTCAACTGTGGCTGGCTGAGGTCAAACCTGACGTGTGGGGGCCACACGTCAGTGACAGGGGGGGTTAAACAGGATTAAATTAATCCTAATTAGGGATTAGTGGCGCTGGGACCCACTGTCAGTGTCAGGGGGGGTTAACTAACAGTAGTTAGCGCTAACCTAACCACCTGGCCGACAGGGCCCACGCGTCAGTGACCCTGGGGGGTCAAACCCCAGGTCGGGCAAGTCAAACCCCACCGGCGACATGACGCCGGCGAGGTCCGAGACGGCGGCGATAGTGCTTTTTGCCATTCCGGCAACCAAATGGACGGCGGAAGGCATCTACGTGTTGCTGAGGTTGAGCCGCGTCTATTGGTGGTGGTGGTTGGGCTCGGGGTGGCCGGAGTTGACGGCGGCGAGCTCGGCTGCGGCGGCCGGAGTTCGGGTGCGGTCGGGATCAGCGTTGCAGGGGGTTTGGGGAAGCGTTGGTGCGTGCTACATGCTCCTGGTGAGGTGGGGAGCACGATGGTGTGCTCGGTTGGGTGCTACGGCGACCGTGGCCACGACGGCGACATCGCCGGCGGCGTGGAGGTCTCGGCCGAGGTGGGGCTAGGGCCTAGAGGTCGAAAGAGACCAGGGGAGAAGGGGGAAATGATCCGGGGGCTCACCGCCGAGCTGCAGGGATGGTTAGCGGGCTCGGGGACGCGCTGGTGACGGTGAATTCGACGGCGACGACGGTCGGAGCCCGAAGAGGGGAACGGCGACGTGGCGGCGATGCAGGGCTTCCGGGGAGCTGTGGAGCGGTGGGGAGGAAGAGGGAGTCGAGGCGGAGCTCCTGAGCTAGTCGGGGGAGCGAGGGGTGGTCGGAGACGGTGGCTAAGGCGAACGGCGGCGACGGTGGTGTTCGGCCGGGCGAGAGAGAGAGCGAGGGAGAGCCGGGGGAGAGTGAGAGAGAGCAGGGAGGAGGCGTGGCGTCGTCCAGGGACACCGAGGCGAGGAGGGGAGGGCAGGCAGGCAGGGAGAGAGGTGGCGTGGCGCGGTGGCCGTGCGCGCGCGCCGGCCACACGCCTGGCCGACTGGCGCCAGGAGGACGA
>NW_025271160.1:0-1391 GCF_018294505.1 Triticum aestivum | reverse complement strand
CCGACGCTGTTCGCCGCGGCCACCGACCACCCCTCGCCTCGCCGATGCCTCCAGAAGAACCGCCGCACCCTCTTCTTCGTCTCCACCAACCCATGTGACGCCGGAAGCCCCGGAGCGCCGTCCCCGACGTCTTCTTCCTCCTCGGGCCACCGAGATCGCCGGCGACCTCCCGTCGTCACCAGCCCCTCCCCGAGCTCGCTGACCTCCTCTACGGCACCGCTGTGAGCTCCTACGCCTCCCCTCCCTCTTTCCCCCTTCGATTTCGCCCTGTAGCTTCGATTCCACCGGAGCCGCGAGCTCGGCTCCGCCGGCGATGTCGCCGCCGTCGTTGCAGGTCACCAAACTCGCGTCCGAGCACGACCCCGAGCTCGTGGATCTCCCAGGAGCCCGCCCAGCCTCTCAGCTCGCTCGCTCGCTAAGCGTAGCCCCGTGCCCGCGCTGGCCCGAACTCCGGTCGCTGCCGCGGACCCCGTTCCGGTGAGCTCGAGCCACCTCAGCCCCTGCCGCTTGCACAAATGGATGCGGGCGACTCCCAGCTACGCGTAGAGCCCCTCAGTCGCCGTTTTGGTCGCCGAAGGAGCGTTTCCGACGCCCTCCGCCGTTGCTGGCGTCGCCGGCGACAAGCCACGGGTCAACTCCGGCGGGTTTGACCCGGGGGTTTGACCCCTGACGTGTGGGCCCAGGCGCCTGCCTAATTAGTATTAGGTTAATTAGTGTTAATTAATTTAGTTAATTAGGTGAGCCACTGACATGCGGGCCCCGCCCGGCTAACTAACCCGGTTAGTTGACTGGGTCACTGACCAGTGGACCCCACTGGTCAGGTTTGACCTGGTCGACGCCTTTGACCCTGCTGACGTCACTATTACGTCATGCTGACGCAGTATTTGTTCTGGAATTTAAATAAATCCTAAAATGATTTATTAATTTCAGAAAATAGCTAAAACTTCAATAAATCATAGAAAATTAACCATAACTCCAAATTAAATAAATTATATATGAAAAATTATCAGAAAAATTCAAGGAATCCATCTGTACCATTTTCATGCATGTTAGAACAACTTATCACTACTGTTTAGAGCAAATGAAGTGAATGGCATTTAAATAATCATATATGGAGTTTGAATTTGAATCTTGTATTCAAACCAACTTCATTTAATCTGGTTTTAGATGCATTAGCCCAAAACACATTCATTTTGCCATGTCATAGCATGCATCATATTGTGCATTGCATTGATCGTGTTTTTTTCTGTATTGCCGGTATTTGTCCCCTCTCGATAGACGTGTACCGATGATGTGATCGTTGACACTGATGAAGACTCAATGTTATCTTCAGAAGTGCCAGGCAAGCAAAACCCCCTTGTTCATTCCGATACAATCCTACTCTCTCGCTC
>NW_025271159.1:0-1391 GCF_018294505.1 Triticum aestivum | reverse complement strand
AAAAGCATTTCAAATGAACTCTGAAAAGGTTGAAAGTTGGCATGGTATCATCATTTCATCCACATAGCATGTGCAAGAAAGTTGAGAGGGTTACGGCAAAAACTGGATGCACTTCGTGTACAAAACGGACAATGTCTTTCAAAGTATCTGGATTTCATACGGAAACTCGTCTGTTACAAAGGGATTTCATTTTTTAAAACTTATTTGAACTCCTGACTTTTTGTGTGTTCAAAATGCACCATTCAAAGCCACATCATCATTTTTCAATCCTATCTGACTTCATTTTTTATTTTTCATGCATTTACTAATTATTTTGAGCTATAAGACCCTAAAATTGAAAAGCATTTCAAATGAACTCTGAAAAGGTTGAAAGATGGCATGGTATCATAATTTCATCCACATAGCATGTGCAAGAAAGTTGAGAGGGTTACGGCAAAAACTAGATGCACTTCGTGTACAAAATGGACAATCTCTTTGAAAGTATCAGGATTTCATACGGAAACTCATCCGTTACAAAGGGATTTCATTTTTTAAAACTTATTTGAACTCCTGACTTTTTGTGTGTTCAAGATGCACCATTCAAAGCCACATCATCATTTTTCAATCCTTTCTGACTTCATTTGTTATTTTTCATGCATTTACTAATTATTTTGAGCTATAAGACCCTAAAATTGAAAAGCATTTCAAATGAACTCTGAAATTGTTGAAAGTTGGCATGGTATCATCATTTCATCCACATAGCATGTGCAAGAATGTTGAGAGGGTTACGACAAAAACTGGATGCACTTCGTGTACAAAACGGACAATGCCTTTCAGAGTATCAGGATTTCATACGGAAATTCGTCTGTTACAAAGGGATTTCATTTTTTAAAACTTATTTGAACTCCCGACTTTTTGTGTGTTCAAAATGCACCATTCAAAGCCAGATCATCATTTTTCAATCCTTTTTGACTTATTTGCTATTTTTCATGCATTTACTAATTATTTTGAGCTATAAGACCCTAAAATTCAACAGTATTTCAAATGAACTCTGAAAAGGTTGAAAGTTGGCATGGTATCATCATTTCATACACATAGCATGTGCAAGAAAGTTGAGAGGGTTACGGCAAAAACTGGATGCACTTCGTGTACAAAACGGACAATGTCTTTCAAACTATCTGGATTTCATACGGAAACTCGTCTGTTACAAAGGGATTTCATTTTTTAAAACTTATTTGAACTCCTGACTTTTTGTGTGTTCAAAATGCACCATTCAAAGCCACATCATCATTTTTCAATCCTTTTTTACTTCATTTGTTATTTTTCTTGCATTTACTAATTATTTTGAGCTATAAGACCCTAAAATTCAAAAGTATTTCAAATGAACTCTGAAAAGGTTGAAAGTTGGCATG
>NW_025271158.1:0-1391 GCF_018294505.1 Triticum aestivum | reverse complement strand
AAAACCTCTCAAAACCCCTCTCAAAACCCCTCAAAACCCCGCACACTACCGGGTCGTTGATCTTTGTGTGTGGACGGTTGAGATCAGGCGCTAGTGTTAGCTACAGTGTGCATCGATCCGCATGAGACGCGCTGATTGGTTGGATCGGTGGGGTCTGGATCAGCCTCTCTCGTTGGGGCATCAGGACCGTTCATTTGAATCCAACATCAAGAGTTGACGCAGTGCATGGACCAAGCCTACGCAGTGCCCTTTCCATCATTGCATGCGTGCCCGTGCCCACCCGCAACATGCATGCCCACCCGCAGAACTGCGCCCATGCGTTGCATGCATGCCCTTGACGTAGCCCTGCTCCGCCACCTCCAACGACGCAGTAAGCTGTCGCATGCCTACCATTAGAACCAATGCAGCGTCGCATCAAAGCATGCACCCGGCCACAATGCAGTAGCACGATGAAGACAACCAAAAAGCCAACGCTGCATGGCGTGCCGTGCATGGCGTGCTCCTCATTAAGGAACTACTACTGCTTGGGGGGGGGGGGCGACTTCCTATCTGCCGCATTATGCGGCAGAATGTCCAGGCTTCGCATATGGCAGTCCCTCGACTGGGCTGGCCCAGGAAGGCAGCGAACAGTGTAAAACATAAATGATTAGAAACGGAGCGCTTCACCCAGGATTCAAACCGCGACCGCGAGACTATAGACATACCTAGCTAGCCACTACGCCAGACTCTGTACGCTGGTGAAAGTGCAATGCGAGTCCTTTAGACCTATCATATCTAAGGAATCGGATTATTTTTCCTTTTTCCTATCATTTGTTGTAAATTCTGAATATATTATTTGAAAAGTACGAACGTTTTTTACAGAACACAAACTAGTTTTCAAAAAGATTTAGCAATTTTTCGAATTTTTAACCAAATTTGAAAAACAGGAATAACTTTGAAGTTGTGGACAAATATTGAAAAACAGGAACATTAATTAAAATTACGATCAATTTTTTATAAAACTAAAAATGTTCTTAGAAAATGTGAACAATTTTCTGAATAGTGATTTGTTTTAAAAACATAAACATTTTTTGAACTGGTGAACAAATCTTGAAAAAACAGGAACATTTTCTAAATCCCGAACATTTTTTGAATTTAGAGAACAAAATTTTGAAATTGAGAACAAAATTTAAACATAAATATTTTCTAAAAGTACGAACATTTTTGAATTTGGAGAACAAATTTTGAAACGAAGAACAAATTTGGACAATTTCTTAAAACATGAACATTTTTTGAATCTTGAGAACAAATTTTGAAACAGAGAACAAATTTGGAAGCATGAACAATGTATTAAAGCACGAACATTTTTTGAACATAAATATTTAAAAACATAAACATTTTTTGAACTGGTG
>NW_025271157.1:0-1391 GCF_018294505.1 Triticum aestivum | reverse complement strand
ATGCGGGTCGGAGCTGCTTCGGGGTCGGTCGGGTGAATGTGAACAGGCTTCGTCTCACCGGACGACTGGAATGCAGACTCTGTGGCGGGCTTCTTGGATCGCAGCAAGTCACTCGGATCTGCGTTTTGCTTGTATTCTTCGAACTCGACCGCTGTCACTTGGGAATCGGCAATCTTGGAGCCCTTCTGAAAGCACTCCTCTGCCTTTTTCCTATCACCGGTGACAGTGATCACACCTTTGGGACCGGGCATCTTCAATTTGAGGTACACGTAACATGGTCGAGCCATGAACCGTGCATAGGCTGGTCTCCCCAAAATGGCATGATATGCACTTTGAAAATCCACGACCTCAAACGTCAACTTTTCTTTGCGAAAATGCTTCGAATCACCAAACACTACGTCCAAAGCTATCTGGCCGAGTGACTCGGCCTTCTTCCCTGGTATAACTCCATGGAAGCTCATGTTACTAGTGCTCAGTCGGGACATCGGAATGCCCGTACCTTTCAATGTGTCTGCATACAATAAGTTCAGCCCACTCCCACCATCCATCAGCACCTTTGTCAGTCGAGTGCCTTCGACAACTGGATCGACCACCAAAGCTTGCCTCCCGGGGGTGGCAATATGAGCCGGGTGATCAGATTGGTCGAATGTGATGGGTGTTTGAGACCACTTCAGATAATTTGCCTTTGCTGGGGCAACCATGTTCACCTCTCGGTTAATCACTTTCAGTCGACTTCTGCTTTCCACATCTGCAAAGATCATCAGAGTGGAGTTGATATGCGGATATCCTCCCTCACTGTCCTCTTTGTCTTCGGCCTTGTCCGACTCCTTCTCCTTGTCCTTAGACTGTTTTCCCTGAAACTGCTGGATCAGGAGTCGACATTGGCGAGTGTTGTGCTTTGGGTAAATGATATTCCCCTCTTCATCTTTCTTCGTGTGAATGTGACACGGCATATCCATCACGTCGTTCCCTTCTTTATCCTTTACCTTCTTGGGGTTCCAGGATCCTTTTGGTTTCCCCTTAAACTTTCCTTGAGTCACGGCCAGAGCCTCTCCAGGAGCTGCCGGTTCAGCCTTCCGCTTCTGTTTCCGACTGGTGTTTCCTTTTTCCGACTGACTCGGCTTGTGCTTGCCGCTTCGGAGTCGGTCTTCTTCTTCGCCGTTGGCGTACTTGGTAGCAATCTCCATCATCCGACTCAAGGTCATGTCACCGGTTCGACCAAATTTCAAACTCAGTTCTCTGTTCTTGACGCCGTCTTTGAAGGCGCATACTGCCTGATGATCAGAGACATTTTCCACAGTGTGGTGCAAAGTGATCCACCTCTGAATATACTCTCTGAGAGTCTCATTAGTTTTCTGCACGCAGACTTGCAACTCTGTCAATCCCGCTGG
>NW_025271156.1:0-1391 GCF_018294505.1 Triticum aestivum | reverse complement strand
TTTGTCTTTTGTTTTTCTGTTTTATCTTTTGTATTTTCTTTCTTTTATTTATTTTCTGTTCTATTTTATTTTTCTTATATAATAGTTTATAGTTTTACAAAAAGTGAAACCCATAGCTAAAATAGAGCTACAATTATAACTACTGCCACGAAAGGTTTTATCCCTAAACAAAATAGTTTAGTATTTTATAAAACCCAAAATGCATTTATTTAATTGTTTTACCTACTGTTTGAATCATTTTAGGGTATTAAAACATTTTATAAAAGTGGGGTTTCTTCACCACAATTAACTTCGCATTATTTGGCACAATTCGAATATTTTACTTTTAAAGTTTGAAAACTTTTACCGTTTGATTTGATTTTGAATTTGAATTTGAATCAGTTTCGAACTAACGCGAGATTAGCAACAGTAATTATGCTGACGTGGCATCATTAACAGTGGTTTACTGTAGCTTAAGTATCCGGGCGTCACAATTCTCCTCCACTACAAGAAATCTCGTCCCGAGATTTAAGCGGTGGAGTAATGGGGGAAAGGTGCTGGTAGCAAAAAACCTAACGAGTCTTCTCGGTCTTGGCTGCCCTTTCGAAGAGGTTGATCCCTTTCATTGATGTCTTCATTTCTCTGTTTCAGGTCCTCATGGTGAAGTCGGCTTTTTTTCTTCGGGAATTCCATCGCATTTACGAATAGGTAACGGGGCAGGTCGGCAACGACAAAATGTTATAAGTGTTATAATCTGGGATTAACCCATGAATGAGCATATGAGTACCTCTCGAGTTTGAACATTTAAAAGACATCGAGAGTAAGGTTGGGAGGTATAATAAGAAGTTCAAGTAGCCAGGCAATCGTTCAATGCCTAGTCAGAAGGTGAAAGTGGTTTCAAAGCAATGGGATAATTATTGTGTCCGATGCCAGAATTGATGATCTCATCGGAAAGGTGGCTCATGAATTACTTACGAGTCCACGCGGGAGGAATAACTTTGGAACTGGGGTGTGCAGGAGAGTCAGGTTTCGATCCTGGTGGAACTGTGGGTTATGGGCCCACCATGTGGGTTAAAAGTAGGAAGGGCGTTGACATCTTGCACGGTCATGATAGCAAGGCATGTCAAAGAGTACCAAGTCAGTTATGTCGGCATCAACATTGGTACCAAGGGCGAGGGACGAAGAGAACCACTTTCCTGCTCGTTGAACGAGGCGGACCAATAGGCAAGGTTCTCGTCCATCGGTGGCTACCGGAATGTCATCAACAATAGTAACAGGGTCTTACTGACAGAATTGCACACCGAGGAGTTTACATAAGCAGTAGATTATTGCTGCTTAGATCATATAGATCACAAGAAAGGTTCAAACAACCAATGGAAAGTAAAATATGTTTATCATATTAAACAGAACAA
>NW_025271155.1:0-1391 GCF_018294505.1 Triticum aestivum | reverse complement strand
ATTGCTGCCATCTTCACCGACGGGCATCGAAGGTCGCCGGCCCGATTCTCCGTCTCCAGGTCGCCCCCGAGCCCACCGAGACGCGCTCTGCAACCACAGTGAGCTCATGGACCGACTCCCCCTCCTCTCCTGCTCGCGTTCTTGCTCTAGCTCCGTTCCCCACCTCCGCCGAAGCTCGTCGCCGCCACGGCCGACGAGCTCCATGCTCCTGAGCTCGTCCGCTCGCCCGAGCATCACCAGCGTGCTCGCCGCGCTCCTGTGAACCTGCAGCACCCACGGGTTCTCCCTGTTGTGCACCGTAGCACCGTTTCCGCCAACGCCCAAGGTCCGGCAGCCGCTGAGCTCGACGCCGGCGAGGATTACGGCCACCCCAGCTCGCCCCGGTTGCACTGTTGGATGCGCGGGATCGCCAGCTTCCCGTAGAGCCCAGCGGCGCCTCGAATGGTTCCCTGTATCGTAATTCCGAGCCGCCCCGCCGCTACTGTCGTCGCCGGCGACATGTCGCCGGCAGGTTTGACCTGATCGGCCCGGGGTTTGACCCCCCCTGACGTGTGGGCCCAGGTGCCTGCTTAATTAGTGTTAGGTTAGTTAGTGTTAATTAACTTAGTTAATTAGGTGAGCCACTGACATGCAGGCCCCGCCCAGCTAACTAAGTTAGTTAGGGCTAATCATATTTAGGTTAGTCACTGACCAGTGGGCCCAATCCAGTTAGTTAGGGCTAACTAACTTGGTTAGTTGACTGGGTCACTGACCAGTGGGTCCCACTGGTCAGGTTTGACCTGGTCGACGCCTTTGACCTGCTGACGTCACCCCGGTGTCATGCTGACGCAGTATATGCTTCTGGGATTTTAAATAAGTCAGAAATGATTTATTTATTTTCAGAATATGCCCTAAACTTCAATAAATCATAGAAATTCAACCGTAACTCCAAATTAAATAATTTATATATGAAAAATTATCAGAAAAATTCAAGGAATCCATCTGTACCATTTTCATGCATGTTAGAACAACTTATAGCTGCTGTTTAGCACAAATCAATTAAATGGCATTTGAATAATCACATATGGAGTTTGAATTTGAATCTTGTATTCAAACCAACTTCATTTAACCTGTTGCTAGTTGCATTAGCCCAAAACACACTCATATTGCCATGTCATAGCATGCATCATATTGTGCATTGCATTGATCGTGTTTCTTCTGTGTTTGCCGGTGTTGTTCCCCCTCGGTAGACGTTGTACCGACGATGTGATCGTTGACACTGATGAAGACTCAATGTTATCTTCAGAAGTGCCAGGCAAGCAAAACCCCCTTGTTCATTCCGATACAATCCTACTCTCTCGCTCCTGCTCTCTTTTAATGCATTAGGACAACACCGATTCATCTGTTACTTG
>NW_025271154.1:0-1391 GCF_018294505.1 Triticum aestivum | reverse complement strand
AGATATGCCCACGCTCTAACAAATATAAGTGAAGCAAAAGAGCATTCTACAAATGGCGGTTGTCTAAGTGAAGAGAAACAGGCAATCCAAACTTCAAATGATATAAGTGAAGCACATGAAGCATTCTATAAAGCCATACTCAAAAGATATAAGTGAAGTACAAAGAGCATTCTATAAATCACCCAAGGACCATCTCATACCAGCATGGTGCATAAAATAAAAATGAAAACTTAATGCAAAAGACGCTCCAAGATTTGCACATATCACATGAATGAAACGAATCCGAAAACATACCGATATTTGTTGAAGAAAGAGGGGATGCCTTCCGGGGCATCCCCAAGCTTAGATGCTTGAGTCTCCTTGAATATTTACTTGGGGTGCCTCGGGCATCCCCAAGCTTGAGCTCTTGCCTCTCTTCCTTCTTCTCACATCGAGACCTTCTCGATCATCGAACACTTCATCCACACAAAACTTCAACAGAAAACTCGGTAAGATCCGTTAGTATAATAAAGCAAATCACTACTCTAAGTACTGTTGCAAACTAATTCATATTTTGTTTTTGCATTGTGTCTACTGTAATATAACTTTTTCATGGCTTAATCCACGGATATAAATTGATAGTTTCATCAAAACAAGCAAACTATGCATCAAAAACAGGATCTGTCTAAAACAGAACAGTCTGTAATAATCTGAACATTCACCATACTTCTGATACTTGAAAAATTCTGCCAAAATTAGGAAAAATAAAAATTTGTTTAGAAAGACAATGCAAAAAGAATCAGAACCATTTGACGTTCCAGTAAAAAATTAAAAATCACGCACTATAGAAGAAGTTTCTGTCCTGCACCGTACAAACCAACAAGTATTGTAAACATCCTAAAGGCAAACCTTGGCACATTATTTTTATAATACAATGGAATTGTACAAGGGGATAATTATTTTTGTTGAAAAGTTTCTGTAATCAAGATTCACAAAGTTTCCGTGAGCATGAACAAAGTTCAAGGAGCTCTCCCACTTCAACAATGCTTGTCTTTCTCACTTTCACTTTCCTCTTTGAAAAGTTTTGGGTTCCCCTCTTTATTTTTGTTGTTTTTAAACTATATGAAAGCACTCAACAGAAATAAATGACTCTCTAAAAATTCCGGGTTGTCTCCCTGGCAGCGCTTTCTTTAAAGCCATTAAGCTAGGCATATAGTGCTCAAGTAGTGAATCCACCCGGATCCCAAGGTATATCAAAGCCAATTTTAATTAGCAATGATTTGTAAGTTAGTAGTGAGCACAAAGTAAAATATATCATGTAATGAAGAAGTCTAACTCTCTTCCTATGCATCGGCATGTCATAAAAGAACAATTCATGCACACAAAGTAAAGGCCAATGCATAGTATAAGCA
>NW_025271153.1:0-1391 GCF_018294505.1 Triticum aestivum | reverse complement strand
TTGGCTAGCATGGAGATGGTGGAGAAGCTTTCTCTCACCACAAGACCACATCCACATCCTTACTACATCCAATGGTTCAACAACAGCGGCAAGGTTAAGGTAACACGTACTGTTCGTGTGCATTTTAGTATCTCTACATATGCTGATTATGTTGATTGTGATGTGGTACCTATGCAAGCATGTTCCTTATTACTTGGTAGACCATGGCAATTTGATAAAAATTGTGTACACCATGGTAGAAACAATCACTATACTCTTGTTCATAAGGATAAAAATATTACTTTGCTTCCTATGACTCCTGATTCCATTTTGAAAGATGATATTAATAGAGCTAATAAAGCAAAACAGGAGAAGAATAAGAGTGAAAATCAGATTGTGGCAAAAGAATTTGAGCAACAAATGAAGCCTAATAATAAACCATCTAGTGTTGCTTCTGAAATTAAATTGAAAAGTGCATGTTTATTTGCCACCAAATCTGATATTGATGAGCTAGATTTCAGCAAATCTGTTTGCTATGCTTTTGTGTGCAAAGAGGCATTATTTTCATGCGAGGACGTGCCTTCCTCTTTGCCTCCTGCTGTCACTAACATTTTGCAGGAGTTCGCTGACGTCTTTCCACAAGACGTGCCACCGGGATTACCGCCTATTCGAGGGATTGAGCATCAGATTGACTTAATTCCTGGTGCTTCACTGCCAAACCGTGCACCATACCGTACCAATCCAGAGGAGACGAAGGAGATTATGCGTCAAGTACAAGAGCTTCTCGACAAAGGTTATATACGCGAATCCCTTAGTCCTTGTGCTGTTCCTATTATTCTAGTGCTGAAAAAGGATGGTACATCACGTATGTGCATTGATTGTAGAGGCATTAATAATATTACTATTCGTTATCGTCATCCTATTCCTAGGCTAGATGATATGCTTGATGAATTGAGTGGCTCTACAATATTCTCCAAAGTTGATTTGTGTAGTGGCTACCATCAAATTCGTATGAAATTGGGAGATGAATGGAAAACAGCATTTAAAACTAAGTTTGGATTATATGAGTGGTTAGTCATGCCTTTTGGGTTAACTAATGCACCTAGTACTTTCATGAGATTAATGAACGAAGTTTTACATGATTTCATTGGACGATTTGTGGTAGTTTACTTTGATGACATATTGATTTATAGCAGATCTTTGGAAGAACATTTGGAACATTTACGTGCTGTTTTTATTGCTCTACGTGATGCACGTTTGTTTGGTAACCTTGGGAAGTGCACCTTTTGCACCGACCGAGTATCTTTTCTTGGCTATGTTGTTACTCCACAGGGAATTGAAGTTGATAAAGCCAAGATTGAAGCTATTGAGAGTTGGCCGCAGCCCAAAACAGTCACACAAGTGAGGAGTTT